>NC_143039.1:2667500-2727500 GCF_057628025.1 Oncorhynchus mykiss | reverse complement strand
CCTGGTACTATCCTTAACCCAGATACTGTGTGAGAGGTGATCCTCTAGCCTGGTACTATCCTTAACCCAGATACTGTGTGAGAGGTGATCCTCTAGCTTGGTACTATCCTTAACCCAGATACTGTGTGAGAGGTGATCCTCTAGCCTGGTACTATCCTTAACCCAGATACTGTGTGAGAGGTGATCCTCTAGCCTGGTACTATCCTTAACCCAGATACTGTGTGAGAGGTGATCCTCTAGCCTGGTACTATCCTTAACCCAGATACTGTGTGAGAGGTGATCCTCTAGCTTGGTACTATCCTTAACCCAGATACTGTGTGAGAGGTGATCCTCTAGCTTGGTACTATCCTTAACCCAGATACTGTGTGAGAGGTGATCCTCTAGCCTGGTACTATCCTTAACCCAGATACTGTGTGAGAGGTGATCCTCTAGCCTGGTACTATCCTTAACCCAGATACTGTGTGAGAGGTGATCCTCTAGCTTGGTACTATCCTTAACCCAGATACTGTGTGAGAGGTGATCCTCTAGCCTGATACTATCCTTAACCCAGATACTGTGTGAGATGTGATCCTCTAGCCTGGTACTATCCTTAACCCAGATACTGTGTGAGAGGTGATCCTCTAGCCTGGTACTATCCTTAACCCAGATACTGTGTGAGAGGTGATCCTCTAGCTTGGTACTATCCTTAACCCAGATACTGTGTGAAAGGTGATCCTCTAGCTTGGTACTATCCTTAACCCAGATACTGTGTGAGAGGTGATCCTCTAGCCTGGTACTATCCTTAACCCAGATACTGTGTGAGAGGTGATCCTCTAGCCTGGTACTATCCTTAACCCAGATACTGTGTGAGAGGTGATCCTCTAGCTTGGTACTATCCTTAACCCAGATACTGTGTGAGAGGTGATCCTCTAGCCTGATACTATCCTTAACCCAGATACTGTGTGAGATGTGATCCTCTAGCCTGGTACTATCCTTAACCCAGATACTGTGTGAGAGGTGATCCTCTAGCCTGGTAGACATGACAAGGCAACATAAGTCATTTATCTCCAACATGTTTCTCTCTCCCCCAAGGTGAATGTGGCCCCCGCCTGCATCAGGGCCCTGACTAAGATGCTGTACTGTCCGTACTGCAGGGGTCTGCCTGGGCTGAAGCCCTGTCATAACTACTGCCATAATGTGATGAGAGGCTGTCTGGCTAACCAGGCTGACCTAGATCCCGAGTGGAACCTCTTCATAGGTGAGAAAACACATGATATGTCCTCTCTCTCTCTCTCTCTCTCTCTCTCTCTCTCTGTGTGTGTGTGTGTGTGTGTATGTGTGTGTGTGTGTGTGTGTGTGTGTGTGTGTGTGTGTGTGTGTGTGTGTGTGTGTGTGTGTGTTTGTTGTGCCTGGGCGAGTGGTGTCTTTCAAACTAAACCCTGGTCCCTGCTGTTAGAGCCTGATAACTAAACCCTGGTCCCTGCTGTTAGAGCCTGATAACTAAACCCTGGTCCCTGCTGTTAGAGCCTCATAACTAAACCCTGGTCCCTGCTGTTAGAGCCTGATAACTAAACCCTGGTCCCTGCTGTTAGAGCCTGATAACTAAACCCTGGTCCCTGCTGTTAGAGCCTGATAACTAAACCCTGGCCCCTGCTGTTAGAGCCTGATAACTAAACCCTGGTCCCTGCTGTTAGAGCCTGATAACTAAACCCTGGTCCCTGCTGTTAGAGCCTGATAACTAAACCCTGGTCCCTGCTGTTAGAGCCTGATAACTAAACCCTGGTCCCCGCTGTTAGAGCCTGATAACTAAACCCTGGTCCCTGCTGTTAGAGCCTGATAACTAAACCCTGGTCCCTGCTGTTAGAGCCTGATAACTAAACCCTGGCCCCTGCTGTTAGAGCCTGATGACTAAACCCCGGTCCCTGCTGTTAGAGCCTGATAACTAAACCCTGCTGTTAGAGCCTGATAACTAAACACTGCTGTTAGAGCCTGATAACTAAACCCTGGTCCCTGCTGTTAGAGCCTGATAACTAAACCCTGGTCCCTGCTGTTAGAGCCTTATAACTAAACCCTGCTGTTAGAGCCTGATAACTAAACCCTGGTCCCTGTTGTTAGAGCCTGATAACTAAACCCTGCTGTTAGAGCCTGATAACTAAACCCTGGTCCCTGCTGTCAGAGCCTGATAACTAAACCCTGGTTCCTGCTGTTAGAGCCTGATAACTAAACCCTGCTGTTAGAGCCTGATAACTAAACCATGGTCCCTGCTGTTAGAGCCTTATAACTAAACCCTGCTGTTAGAGCCTGATAACTAAACCCTGGTCCCTGCTGTCAGAGCCTCATAACTAAACCCTGGTCCCTGCTGTTAGAGCCTGATAACTAAACCCTGCTGTCAGAGCCTTATAACTAAACCCTGGTCCCTGCTGTTAGAGCCTGATATCTAAACCCTGGTCCCTGCTGTTAGAGCCTGATAACTAAACCCTGGTCCCTGCTGTTAGAGCCTGATAACTAAACCCTGCTGTTAGAGCCTGATAACTAAACCCTGGTCCCTGCTGTTAGAGCCTGATAACTAAACCCTGGTCCCTGCTGTTAGAGCCTGATAACTAAACCCTGGTCCCTGCTGTTAGAGCCTGATAACTAAACCCTGGTCCCTGCTGTTAGAGCCTGATAACTAAACCCTGGTCCCTGCTGTTAGAGCCTGATAACTAAACCCTGGTCCCTGCTGTTAGAGCCTGATAACTAAACCCTGGTCCCTGCTGTTAGAGCCTGATAACTAAACCCTGGCCCCTGCTGTTAGAGCCTGATGACTAAACCCCGGTCCCTGCTGTTAGAGCCTGATAACTAAACCCTGCTGTTAGAGCCTGATAACTAAACACTGCTGTTAGAGCCTGATAACTAAACCCTGGTCCCTGCTGTTAGAGCCTGATAACTAAACCCTGGTCCCTGCTGTTAGAGCCTGATAACTAAACCCTGGTCTCTGCTGTTAGAGCCTGATAACTAAACCCTGGTCACTGCTGTTAGAGCCTGATAACTAAACCCTGCTGTTAGAGCCTGATAACTAAACCCTGGTCCCTGCTGGTCGGAAGGAAACCCCTTCTGTTTGGTGTTCCATGCTGGGTCTGCACGGTGGGTAATGTTTCATTAAGGAGCTGTTCTCAAGCCCTCCTCTGTAATGGGGACTGGGGGAGGCAGCTATATTCTTCGTACAAAATGACACCCTATTCTCTATTTAGTGGTCTATTCTGGTCAAAGTTAGTGCACTATATAGGGAACATGGGTTAATTTGTGAGGGAGATGGTACGATCCCTCTTGCAGCAGGATCTGAAAACAGTGGGGTGTATTTTAAAGACGAGTCTCAACAGAGGTCAGCAAACATCACTTCTGAGTCCTGTGTCTATGTATGTGTGTGTCTGACAAAACTGTTGTCCCGACGACCAGGAGACGACCCAACACAGAACAGACCCAACACAGCACAGACCCAACACAACACAACACAGACCCAACACAACACAGACCCAACACAACACAACACAGACCCAACACAGCACAGACCCAACACAGCACAGACCCAACACAACACAACACAGACCCAACACAGCACAAACCCAACACAACACAGACCCAACACAGCACAGACCCAACACAGACCCAACACAGCACAGACCCAACACAGCACAGACCCAACACAACACAACACAGACCCAACACAGCACAGACCCAACACAACACAACACAGACCCAACACAGCACAAACCCAACACAACACAGACCCAACACAGCACAGACCCAACACAGACCCAACACAGCACAGACCCAACACAGCACAGACCCAACACAACACAGACCCAACACAGACCCAACACAACACAGACCCAACACAGCACAGACCCAACACAGCACAGACCCAACACAGCACAGACCTAACACAGTACAGACCCAACACAACACATACCCAACACAACATAGACCCAACACAGACCCAACACAACACAGACCCAACACAGACCCAACACAACACAGACCCAACACAGACCCAACACAACACAGACCCAACACAGCACAGACCCAACACAGCACAGACCCAACACAGCACAGACCCAACACAACACATACTCAACACAACACAGACCCAACACAGACCCAACACAGCACAGACCCAACACAGACCCAACACAGTACAGACCCAACACAACACATACCCAACACAGACCCAACACAGCACAGACCCAACACAGCACAGACCCAACACAACACAACACAGACCCAACACAGACCCAACACAACACAGACCCAACACAGACCCAACACAACACAGACCCAACACAGCACAGACCCAACACAGCACAGACCCAACACAGCACAGACCCAACACAGCACAGACCCAACACAGACCCAACACAGCACAGACTCAACACAACACAGACCCAACACAGCACAGACCCAACCCAACACAGACCCAACACAGACCCAACACAACACAGACCCAACACAACACAGACCCAACACAACACATACCCAACACAGACCCAACACAGACCCAACACAACACAGACCCAACACAACACAGACCCAACACAGCACAGACCCAACACAGCACAACACAGACCCAACACAACACAGACCCAACACAACACATACCCAACACAGACCCAACACAGACCCAACACAACACAGACCCAACACAACACAGACCCAACACAGGCCGCAGCGCAGAGTGAGATCTCACATCTCGGCTAAACGCTAAAAAGTTTTCATCTTGTTCAAAGGGAACAAGGCAGAGTATGGCTGCCGACGGCTCTTATACAAGACATTTAATATGAAAACTACAGTCGCAACAGAGTGAGGAATCTTGTTTGATGAACAGAGCCTTGGGCATATATAAATAGTGTGTTTTTAATTTAGTTAGGCTGTTATAACAGAGATAGTTTGTGTTTCAGAAGGAGTGAAGTGTTCAGTTTCAATTAGAACAGGGAACCCTGGGGGAGCGTTCTCTCTCTGCTGCATAAAAGGGTCCTATTGTGACGTTTCTTGGCCTTTTCTATTCATCTTCTCTGTCAACGCTGCTCTCCATTAGCCAATACAGTGAGGCTTCACAACTGATATTGATCTGCTTTTTGGAAAGACAAACCTCCGCATCCCAAATGGCCCACTGTTCCCTAACATATTGACACCCTGTTACACGTGGGCTCTGGTCTAAAGTAGGGCACTTACAGAAGGAATAGGCTGGCGTTTGAGACTCGGGAAGCATAACAGGTCCGTGGTCGATGGGTTGCATTAGAACTGATGCCATAGTCTCTCTGATTCTCTCTCTCTCTGCATTGTAGATATTTATAGATCTGCTGTGTGACTCTCGTTGTCCCTAAAACAACCCTTATGACAGGAGGCTTGTTGCTTGTGACGGTGTGAACCTCCGTCTCTGTGTGCCTTTCTCTCTGTACGTGGTGCGTTTACCGTGCAGACCGTGCAGGCTTGGCTCTTCATGCTTTAAAATGCCACTATCAATAGCATTGGATTGGTCAGCAGCCTGCTGGGCCTTTAGGATACGAATAAAGCCACTTTAACTTCTTTACAGTTCATCTCTAAAACTAACTCTCCACCCTCGCTAAGGGGAAACTAACTCTCCACCCTCGCTAAGTGGAAACTAACTCTCCACCCTCACTAAGGGGAAACTAACTCTCCACCCTCGCTAAGGGGAAACTAACTTTCCACCCTCGCTAAGGGGAAACTAACTCTCCACCCTCGCTAAGGGGAAACTAACTCTCCACCCTCACTAAGGGGAAACTAACTCTCCACCCTCGCTAAGGGGAAACTAACTCTCCACCCTCGCTAAGAGGAAACTAACTCTCCACCCTCGCTAAGTGGAAACTAACTCTCCACCCTCGCTAAGGGGAAACTCTCAGCCCCTTTCTCTAGAATGTTGTTGTGTTGAGGCGTCACATGCTCTATGTTTGTTAACGCAAAAGCTTCACATTTTGGGATTTATTTTTTTATTTCACCTTTATTTAACCAGGTAGGGCTAGTTGAGAACAATTTCTCATTTACATCTGTGACCTGGCCAAGATAAAGCAAAGCAGTTCGACACACAACAACGACACAGAGTTACACATGGAATAAACAAACATACAGTCAATAATACAGTAGAAAAATAAGAAAGTCTATATATAGTGTGTGCAAATGGAAGTAAGGCAATAAATAGGCCATAGTAGCAAAGTAATTACAATTTAGCAGATTAACACTGGAGTGATAGATGAGCAGATGATGATGAGCAAGTAGAAACACTGGTGTGCAAAAGAGCAGAAAAGTAAATAAAAACAATATGGGGATGAGGTAGTTGGATGGGCTATTTACAGATGGGCTGCACAGCTGCAGCAATCGGGTAGCTGCTCAGATAGCAGATGTTTAAAGTTAGAGAGGGAGATGTGAGTCTCCAACTGCAGCGATCGGGTAGCTGCTCAGATAGCAGATGTTTAAAGTTAGAGAGGGAGATATGAGTCTCCAACTGCAGTGATCGGGTAGCTGCTCAGATAGCTGATGTTTAAAGTTAGAGAGGGAGATGTGAGTCTCCAACTGCAGCGATCGGGTAGCTGCTCAGATAGCAGATGTTTAAAGTTAGAGAGGGAGATATGAGTCTCCAACTGCAGCGATCGGTTAGCTGCTCAGATAGCTGATGTTTAAAGTTAGAGAGGGAGATGTGAGTCTTTTGGGAAATGTGGGATGTGTTTCTTTACGGACACCGTTTCATACGTTGGAATGAGAGTTGTGATTAATTGGATATTTAGAGGCTTTTTCAAAGCCAGATGTGAAGTTTAACATGAAATCGGCTTATCACAGAAACAAACAAAAAATGACTGTTGAGATATTCAGAATGGGTTTTATGCTACTCAAGTGTGGCACAGAAATGTGAATCCATCCATCACGTTCATATATTTATCTCTTAAGACTCTGGCAGAGAGAGAGAACAAGATTCACAGGTCAAATACCCAGTGAGTGAGTCCACTGGTGCTCATTGAGCAGAGAGACAGAGGCCTTTTGTGAGATGAATAGAAGTCTCTCCTTTCTCTTTCTCTTTGTCTCTTTCTGATCCTCGTCTGTCTGTAGAGAAAGACATCACTCCTAAGAGTCATTCTCTGTTCTCCACATTTTGGCCTTATTTCGCTCTCTTTTTACAAATTGGACTTTTCTGTATCTCTCAATGTTTTTACAAATTGGACTTGATAAGAAAACTTATCAGTCGGAATATTTAGAACAGTAGAACAGAGAGAGACAGAGAGAGAGAGAGAGAGAGCAGAGAGAGAGACAAAGAGAGAGAGAGAGAGAGAGAGCAGAGAGAGAGAGACAGAGAGAGAGAGAGAGAGAGAGAGACAGAGAGAGAGACAGAGAGAGAGAGAGCGACAGAGAGAGAGAGAGAGAGACAGAGAGAGAGAGAGAGAGAGAGAGAGAGAGCAGAGAGAGACTGAGAGAGAGAGACAGAGAGACTGAGAGGCGTTGGTTCTGAGCAGTAAACGGTCCCAAACTCTAAACCACTCACTGTATCCCAAATAGCACCCTATTCCCCATATAGGGCCCATACGACTGGTCAAAAGCAGTGCACTATCGCTATGTAGTGAATAGGGTGTAAATTGGGATGTGTTGTTGTGTACAGAGATGGGCAGTATTTCTGTGACATGTATTTGATTAAATATGTATTTCAATTAATTCGGAGTATTTTATAAACGCCGGGTTTATATTATGTTATACTGGGCTGATCTACATTCCTATGTATTTTGTAACAAGATGCTTTCGAGAGCTATAATTTATATTTCCAAAATACATTTCTATACCTTTTTTTAAAAAGCGGTTAACATTTTGTGGCCCCCATTTCACCCTGTATTGGTATCAGAAATCGGACGGACATGGATTGGACGAACCGTACACGGATTCTGATGGCACTATGGTGTGATAAGAGCTAAATTAACTAAATAAAAAATGGATATGTACAAATTAACAATTGTAAAACATGCTGAGTATTATTCTAACGATCTCTCCCATAATAATACCCAGTGTGCTTTGCAGGTCATTTTGGTATGTTCATTTTCACATGTAGCAGACGCTGTTATCCAGAGTGACTCGCTAAATGAAGATAAACAACAACATATGACAGTATGTTTTTGTAACTGTTGCTGAGAATGTTGTTGTTCTGGCTACTTGCACATGAAAATACAAAATACAAGTATTTTAATTCAATAAATTACTAAAAAAAACAAGTATTTTGTAATACAATTATTTTGCTGTTTATTTTGTAGTTAATTTTGGTACATTGATCTTTATGGTATTTAGTCAGGTTTTCCCCCATCCCTGGTTGCCTAGGAGATTAAGCCCACCTTTGACCTGTGAGAGTTTAACCACTGTGATTTAAATTTGATTATGATGTCACAGTCACTGGGGACCAATAGATGACCTCTCTGTCACAACCATAGTCCTGACTGCTCTACCTAACACATGTGGATGTACGCAGGCCTTTCCTGCAGTCAAACGACCTCGTGGCCTCGTGGCTGGAATGTTGCTCATATTTTTCATCCTTTCATAATTAATAATCATCATTGCTTCGAAAACCATGGTGAAAATCCGCTGTTTTCGATGTCAACCCGGCTTTATGTTACGTCAGTCTTCTCTGATGTACGTGTATGAACTGAAAATATAATGTATTTCAACTCTGTATCTGACATACCAGGTAAGGGGGTCTTCTTTTTGTTAAGCCCATAACCACGTGTGTGAGGTGGGTACTTTTGTTTCCAAGTAGATTTGTTTAAGTCTACCCAGAAACACTCTGTGTGACCCTGATTTATCCCCCCTGCAGATTAAACAATGTAGCTGTACTCACGGGCGCCTGACTTTGTCTAAAAGTGGGAGTGTAAAACAAAACAACCATCATCCTGATGAAAATACGCTCTTTGTCTTTAACAAACTAACGTTTGTGCATATTTTCAGCGTGGAACAGATGTTTAGAGTGGTTATAACCGAACCCTAGGCTAACCAATTCTAAAAGGCACTAGCAGGTCTAAAAGTAGTCTCAGCAGGAAATAGACTGAACGCAATTATTTCAACAACGGAAGCTCCAGTTGTTGGAGCACATATTTCCCAACTTCAATCAACCAGTCCATTTTGAATTCATGATAAAAACCAGGAACTTCGCTTGTGAATTCCCTTGTGGGTTTTATCAGTTAGATACGTTTTTACAGGCATTTATTTCTGTAGGCTTAACGGGAGTCTGTTTGTGCAATCATGACGTGTGTGTAGAGAGAGCAGTCGGAACACAGTGGAGTGAGTGAGATATGGAGGGGAAAGGGAATTTAGGCAGAAGAATAGGCATGATGCTTTGCTTTGTTTCCCAGAATGCACATGTAGACCTATGGAAAACTAGAGTCAACATGTAGGACTATGGGACACTAGAGTCAACATGTAGGACTATGGAACACTAGAGTCAACATGTAGGACACTAGAGTCAACATGTAAGACTATGGAACACTAGAGTCAACATGTAGGACTATGGAACACTAGAGTCAACATGTAGGACTATGAAACACTAGAGTCAACATGTAGGACTATGGGACACTAGAGTCAACATGTAGGACTATGGAACACTAGAGTCAACATGTAGAACACTAGAGTCAACATGTAGGACTATGGGACACTAGAGTCAACATGTAGGACTATGGGACACTAGAGTCAACATGTAGAACACTAGAGTCAACATGTAGGACTATGGGACACTAGAGTCAACATGTAGGACTATGGAACACTAGAGTCAACATGTAGGACTATGGGACACTAGAGTCAACATGAAGGACTATGAAACACTAAAGTCAACATGTAGGACACTAGAGTCAACATGTAGGAATACGGAACACTAGAGTCAACATGTAGGACTATGGAACACTAGAGTCAACATGTAGGACTATGGAACACTAGAGTCAACATGTAGGACTATGGGACACTAGAGTCAACATGTAGGAATACGGAACAGTAGAGTCAACATGTAGGACTATGGAACACTAGAGTCAACATGTAGGAATACGGAACACTAGAGTCAACATGTAGGACTATGGAACACTAGAGTCAACATGTAGGACTATGGAACACTAGAGTCAACATGTAGGACTATGGAACACTAGAGTCAACATGTAGGAATATGGAACACTAGAGTCAACAAGTAGGACTATGGAACACTAGAGTCAACATGTAGGACTATGGAACACTAGAGTCAACATGTAGGACTATGGAACACTAGAGTCAACATGTAGGAATATGGAACACTAGAGTCAACATGTAGGACTATGGAACACTAGAGTCAACATGTAGGACTATGGAACACTAGAGTCAACATGTAGGACACTAGAGTCAACATGTAAGACTATGGAACACTAGAGTCAACATGTAGGACTATGGAACACTAGAGTCAACATGTAGGAATACGGAACACTAGAGTCAACATGTAGGACTATGGAACACTAGAGTCAACATGTAGGACACTAGAGTCAACATGTAGGACTATGGAACACTAGAGTCAACATGTAGGACTATGGAACACTAGAGTCAACATGTAGGAATACGGAACACTAGAGTCAACATGTAGGACTATGGAACACTAGAGTCAACATGTAGGAATACGGAACACTAGAGTCAACATGTAGGACTATGGAACACTAGAGTCAACATGTAGGAATACGGAACACTAGAGTCAACATGTAGGAATACGGAACACTAGAGTCAACATGTAGGACTATGGAACACTAGAGTCAACATGTAGGACTATGGGACACTAGAGTCAACATGTAGGACTATGGAACACTAGAGTCAACATGTGTGCTAGGTGTGTATTGTAGCTAGTTGTGTATTGTAGCTAGATGTGTATATAGCTAGGTCAGTGTATTGTAGCTAGGTCAGTGTATTGTAGCTAGGTCAGTGTATTGTAGCTATGTGTGTATATAGCTAGGTCAGTGTATTGTAGCTAGGTGTGTATTGTAGCTAGGTGTGTATTGTAGCTAGGTCAGTGTATTGTAGCTAGGTGTGTATTGTAGCTAGGTGTGTATTGTAGCTAGGTGTGTATTGTAGCTAGGTCAGTATATTGTAACTAGGTGTGTATATAGCTGGGTGTGTATTGTAGCTAGTTGTGTATTGTAGCTAGGTGTGTGTTGTAGCTTGGTGTGTATATAGCTAGGTCAGTGTATTGTAACTAGGTGTGTATAAAGCTAGGTGTGTATTTTAGCTAGGTCAGTGTATTGTAGCTAGGTGTGTATATAGCTAGGTGTGTATATAGCTAGGTCAGTGTATTGTAGCTAGGTGTGTATTGTAGCTAGGTCAGTGTATTGTAGCTAGGCCAGTGTATTGCAGCTAGGTGTGTATATAGCTAGGTGTGTATATAGCTAGATCATTGTATTGTAGCTAGGTGTGTATATAGCTAGGTGTGTATATAGCTAGATCAGTGTATTGTAACTAGGTCAGTGTATATCGCTAGGTGTCTATATAGCTAGGTCAGTGTATTGTAACTAGGTGTGTATTGTAGCTAGGTCAGTCAATTGTAGCTAGGTCAGTATATATTAGCTAGGTGTGTATATAGCTAGGTGTGTATATAGCTAGGTCAGTGTATTGTAGCTAGGTGTCTATATAACTAGGTGTGTATATAGCTAGGTCAGTGTATTGTAGCTAGGGGTGTATATAGCTAGGTGTGTATATAGCTAGGTGTGTATATAGCTAGATCAGTGTATTGTAGCTAGGTGTGTATATAGCTAGGTCAGTGTATTGTAGCTAGGTGTGTATATAGTTAGGTGTGTATATAGCTAGGTGTGTATATAGCTAGGTCAATGTATTGTAGCTAGGTGTGTTTATAGCTAGGTCAGTGTACTGTAGCTAGGTGTGTATATAGTTAGGTGTGTATATAGTTAGGTGTGTATATAGCTAGGTCAGTGTATTGTAGCTAGGTGTGTATATAGTTAGGTGTGTTTATAGCTAGATCAGTGTATTGTAGTTAGGTGTATATATAGCTAGATCAGTGTATTGTAGCTAGGTGTATATATAGTTAGGTGTGTATATAGCTAGGTGTGTATATAGCTAGGTCAGTGTATTGTAGCTAGGTGTGTATATAGGTAGGTGTGTTTATAGCTAGATCAGTGTATTGTAGTTAGGTGTATATATAGCTAGATCAGTGTATTGTAGCTAGGTGTGTATATAGCTAGGTGTGTATATAGCTAGGTGTGTATATAGCTAGGTCAGTGTATTGTAGCTAGGTGTGTATATAGTTAGGCATGGTGCCAGGCGCTCAGCTTTAAGCAGTGACATTGTCATCGAGAGATGTGCGGATGAGGTCATGGCGGGATATAATTTATTGGCCAGCGTGTGTGTGTGTGTTTGAATGTGTCTCTGTGTGTGTACGTGAGTCTGTGAAGATTCATGTTATTTCCTGATGAGTGACACCAGATCATCAGTCACATGCGGGCCCCATGACACCCGGCCTCAGCTCTGGATCAGGACAGACACGTCCTCATCATCTCTCATGTCCTCACCTCCGTGGGAAATCCCAGGGGAGAGAGCGGGGTGGCAGGCTCCCTATCATTATGCATACCCTAGTCCTACTATATATACCACCTCAAAGTCATAACGTGATCACACGTTTATATTGCTACATTAGCTACTCTATAATGTATTGTTAGTTACTTCAACTTAACATAGCTACTCTATAATGTATTGTTAGTTACTTCAACTTAACATAGCAACTCTATAATGTAATGTTAGTTACTTCAACTTAACATAGCTACTTTATATTGTATTGTTAGTTACTTCAACCTAACAAAGCTACTTTATATTGTATTGTGAGTTACTTCAACTTAACATAGCTAGTTTATAATGCATTGTTAGTTACTTCAACCTAACATAGCTACTTTATATTGTATTGTGAGTTACTTCAACTTAACATAGCTAGTTTATAATGCATTGTTAGTTACTTCAACCTAACATAGCTACTTTATATTGTATTGTGAGTTACTTCAACTTAACATAGCTAGTTTATAATGCATTGTTAGTTACTTCAACCTAACATAGCTACTTTATATTGTATTGTGAGTTACTTCAACTTAACATAGCTAGTTTATAATGCATTGTTAGTTACTTCAACCTAACATAGCTACGTTATACATTGTTATTGTCAAAGTGCATTCAGAAAGTATTCAGACCCCTTGACTTTTTAAAACATTTCGTTACATTACTGCCTTATTCTGAAATTGATTAAATTGTATTTTCCCCCTCATCAATCTACACACAATACCCCATAATGGCATCACAATACCCCATAGTGACATCACAATACCCCATAGTGACATCACAATACCCCATAATGGCATCACAATACCCCATAATGGCATCACAATACCCCATAATGGCATCACAATACCCCATAGTGACATCACAATACCCCATAGTGACATCACAATACCCCATAATGGCATCACAATACCCCATAGTGACATCACAATACCCCATACTGACATCACAATACCCCATAGTGACATCACAACACCCCATAATGACATCACAATACCCCATAGTGACATCACAATACCCCATAGTGACATCACAACACCCCATAATGACATCACAATACCCCATAGTGACATCACAATACCCCATAGTGACATCACAATACCCCATAATGACGTCACAACACCCCATAGTGACATCACAATACCCCATAGTGGCATCACAACACCCCATAGTGACATCACAACACCCCATAGTGACATCACAATACCCCATAGTGGCATCACAACACCCCATAGTGACATCACAACACCCCATATTGACATCACAATACCCCATAGTGACATCACAATAACCCATAATGTAGAAAAGTGTTCAAATGTATTTTTTTTAAAACACGGAAATATGACAATTACATAAGTATTCAGACCCTTTACTCAGTACTTTTAGCAGCGATTACAGCCTTGAGTCTTGGGTATGACGCTAGAAGCCTGGTACACCTGTATTTGGTGAGTTTCTCCCATTCTTCTCTACAGATCCTCTCAAGCTCTATCAGGTTGGATGGGGAGCATCGCTCCACAGCTATTCTCAGGTCTCTCTAGAGATGTTTAGATCGGGTTCCAGTCCTGGCTCTGGCTGGGCCACTCAAGGACATTCAGAGACTTGTCCCGAAGCCACTCCTGTATTCTCTTGGTTGTGTGCTTAGGGTCGTTATCCTGTTGGAAGGTGAACCTTCGCCCCCAGTCTGAGGTCCTGAAAAGTCTGGAGCAGGTTTTCATCAAGGATCTCCCTGTACTTTGCACCATTAATCTCTTCCTTCAATCCTTACTAGTCTCCCAGTCCCTGCCGCTGAAAAACATCCTCTCAGCATGATGCTGCCACCACCATGCTTCACCATAGGAATGGTACCAGGTTTCCTCCAGACATGACGCTTGGCATTCAGGCCAAAGAGTTCAATCTTGGTTTCATCAGACCAAAGAATCTTGTTTCTCATGGTCTGAGTGTCCTTTAGGTGCCTTTTGGCAAACTCCAAGTGGGCTGTCATGTGCCTTTTACTGAGGAGTGGCTTCCGTCTGGCCACTCTACCATAAAGGCCTGATTGGTGGAGTGCTGCAGAGATGGTTGTCCTTCTGGAAGGTTCTCTCATCTCCACAGAGGAGCTCTGTCAGAGTGACCATCAGGTTCTTGTTCTCCTCCCTGACCAAGGCCCTTCTCCCCCGATTGCTCAGTTTGGCCGGGCGGCCAGCTCTAGGACGAGTCTTAGTGGTTTCAAACTTCTTCCATTTAAGAATGATGGAGACCACTGTGCTCTTGGGGACCTTCAAAGTTGCAGAAATGTTTTGGTGCCCTTCCCCAGATTTGTGCCTCGACACGATCCTGTCTCGGAGCTATACAGGCAATTCCTTCGACCTCATGGTTTGGTTTTTGCTCTGACATGCACTGTCAACTGTGGGACCTTGTATAGACAGGTGTGTGCCTTTCCAAATCATGTACAATCAACTAAATGTACTACAGATGGACTCCAATCAAGTTGTAGAAACATCTCAAGGATGATCAATGGAAACAGGATGCACCTGAGCTCAATTGCAAGTCTCATAGCAAAGGTTCTGAATGCTTATGCTCTCTGCAGGCCATTCACTAGGTCCCCCCGTGTGGTTCTGGGATTTTTGCTCACCATTCTTGTGATCATTTTGACCCCACGGGGTAAGATCTTGCGTGGAGCCCTAGATCGAGGGAGATTATCAGTGGTCTTGTATGTCTTCCATTTCCTAATAATTGCTCCCACAGTTGATTTCTTCAAACCAAGCTGCTTACCTATTGCAGATTCAGTCTTCCCAGCCTGGTGCAGGTCTACAATGTTGTTTCTGGTGTCCTTTGACAGCTCTTTGGTCTTGGCCATAGTGGAGTTTGGAGTGTGACTGTTTGAGGTTGTGGACAGGTGTCTTTTATACTGATAACAATTTCAAACAGGTGCCTTTAATACAGGTAACGAGTGGAGGACAGAGGAGCCTCTTAAAGAAGAAGTTACAGGTCTGTGAGAGCAAGAAATCTTGCTTGTTTGTAGGTGACCAAATAGTTATTTTCCACCATCATTTGCAAATAAATATTTTTAAAAATCCTACAATGTGATTTTCTGGATTTTTTCCCTCATTTTGTCTGTCATAGTTGAAGTGTACCTATTATGAAAATTACAATTACAATTTTAAGTGGGAGAACTTGCACAATTGGTGGCTGACTAAATACTTTTTTGCCCCACTGTATTCCTCTCAGATAATACCTTGATAAAATATCCCTACATGTGAGGACAGGCTCCTACACTATTACCAAGACAGTCCTGCTTCGAGTTAAGAGTCTTAGCTACTTCTTGGAGAGAACTTCTGATGGATTCACAGGAAGTCAAAGATCTTTGTCAACTTTGGCCAGATAGAAGGATCAAGAGGTTCAAGAGTGATGCATTTCTATTTTATTGCAAAGTCAACTTTAAAGTTCACTTGGTTCCGTTATTGGATTCCTGCCCCTCCTTTTCCTTGCCTAATTATTTATCCTAATTAGGACGTAGACCTGTGTTGTCCTCTGTTGAGTCCTTTGTCACCACAGTGGAAGCGATCTGCATTGATTTTATTTGCTCATTTCTTTTTAATTGCGTGGCTTGTCTCCCAGTGTAACTAGATCTCCACAGTCTCACCATTTAGGAACATTACAGTCAGTGATATTCCCTCTCTGCCCTCTGCGAAGGACTGGCTGTGAGTTAGCTAGTTATTATGAAGTAGCACCAACACAGAATTAATATAAATACTAACACATAGTCCTAAATATACCGTACTATTTAAGAACTGTATAGTCTGAATCTTCAGAGAGAAGAGTAGAGATTTAAAGTGGAGAGAATAGATCATTCATTAAAGGTCTCATTTCAACCTTTAAGTCACAGTGCAGTTCATTTCAGATAAAACATGTCGTCCAACACAGATGACCTTTGACTTGAGAAACACCTGCAGACGTATTGCAACAGAGGTGTCTTGCTAAAAACATTGGTTCATTCAGCCTGTCTAGCTACAGTAAAAACATGTGTCGTTCAGCCTGACTAGATGTGGTGCTCTGCTGTCAGCAACTGGCTGGGTTGAATTAGTGGTAAAGTCAGACCTAACATCACCTATCATCTAACATCTCCTATCATCTCCTAACATCTAACAACACCTAACATCACCTAATATCTAACATCTCCTAACATCTCCTAACATCTAACATCACCTAACATCTCCTAACATCTCCTCTGCGGTCGGCAACTGGCTGGGTTGAATTAGTGGTAAAGTCAGACCTAACATCTCCTAACATCTCCTAACATCGCCCAACATAATCTTACATCACCTAACATATCCTAACATATCCTAACATCACATGATATCACCTAACATCACCTGACATCCCCTAACATCTCCTGACATCTCCTATCATCACCTAACATCCCTGACATCTCCTAACATCACCTAACATCTAACATCACCTAACATCACCTAACATCTCCTAACATCTAACATCACCTGACATCTCCTAACATCACCTAACATCTCCTAACATCACCTAACATATCCTAACATATCCTAACATCACATGATATCACCTAACATCACCTGACATCCCCTAACATCTCCTAACATCTCCTAACATCTAACATCACCTGACATCTCATAACATCCTCTAACATCTCCTAACATCTAACATAAACTAACATCTAACATCACCTAATATCTCCTAACATCTAACATCACCTAACATCATCTAACATCACCTAACATCACCTAGCATCTAATATCACCTAACATCACTTAACATCTCCTAACATCACCTGATATCACCTAACAATACCTGACATCTCCTAACATCTAGTAACATCACCTAACATCTCCTAACATCTCCTAACATCACCTGATATCACCTAACATCACCTGACATATCCTAACATCACCCGATATCACCTAACATCGCCTGACATATCCTAACATCTCCTAACATCTCCTAACATCTAACATCACCTGACATCTCATAACATCATCTAACATCTCCTAACATCAACTAACATCTAACATCACCTAATATCTCCTAACATCTAACATCAGCTAACATCATCTAACATCACCTAACATCACCTAGCATCTAATATCACCTAACATCACTTAACATCTCCTAACATCACCTGATATCACCTAACAATACCTGACATCTCCTAACATCTAGTAACATCACCTAACATCTCCTAACATCTCCTAACATCACCTGATATCACCTAACATCACCTGACATATCCTAACATCACCCGATATCACCTAACATCACCTGACATATCCTAACATCTCCTAACATCTCCTAACATCTAACATCACCTGACATCTCATAACATCATCTAACATCTCCTAACAT
This sequence comes from Oncorhynchus mykiss, assembly GCF_057628025.1. Classification (NCBI taxonomy): domain Eukaryota; kingdom Metazoa; phylum Chordata; class Actinopteri; order Salmoniformes; family Salmonidae; genus Oncorhynchus; species Oncorhynchus mykiss. The sequence continues at coordinate 2,709,599 of NC_143039.1, read as the reverse complement.
CAACTAACATCTAACATCACCTAATATCTCCTAACATCTAACATCAGCTAACATCATCTAACATCACCTAACATCACCTAGCATCTAATATCACCTAACATCACTTAACATCTCCTAACATCACCTGATACCACCTAACAATACCTGACATCTCCTAACATCTAGTAACATCACCTAACATCACCTAGCATCTAACATCACCTAACATCTCCTAACATCTCCTAACATCACCTGATATCACCTAACATCACCTGACATATTCTAACATCACCCGATATCACCTAACATCTCCTGACATATCCTAACATCTCCTAACATCACCTGACATCTCCTAACATCACCTAACATCTCCTAACATCACCTGACATCTCATAACATCATCTAACATCTCCTAACATCTAACATCACCTAACATCTAACATCACATAACATCTCCTAACATCTAACATCACCTAACATCATCTAACATCACCTAACATCACCTAGCATCTAACATCACCTAACATCACTTAACATATCCTAACATCACCTGATATCACCTAACAATACCTGACATCTCCTAACATCTAGTAACATCACCTAACATCCCTGACATCAATTATGGCCCCCTTCTTTGTCTTTATTCTGTTGTGTGTTTTCCTGCCGTTCTGTTGTGGAATATTGTGAACAGACTATTTTAAGATGTGTTTTATAGACTCATACACACCTTAATTAACAATCAGCTTGTTCACATTTGCCGTGCGCGCTGCTGAAATTACACGCTTCCCGACAGTAGGTTATGATGGGCTTGTGATTTAAAACAATCCACAGCTGGTCATTTCAATGATTTGATTTCCCATTTAGGAACAGTAGGCTAATCTGTTTTCAAAATGGTCAACTCCCAAATGGATCAAAATTAGGCCTATAGCCTATTGTATTGGTACTGGGCCTATAGCCTATTGTATTGGTACTAGGTCTATAGCCTATTGTATTGGTACTAGGCCTATAGCCTATTGTATTGGTACTGGGCCTATAGCCTATTGTATTGGTACTAGGCCTATAGCCTATTGTATTGGTACTAGGCCTATAGCCTATTGTATTGGTACTAGGTCTATAGCCTATTGTATTGGTACTAGGCCTATAGCCTATTGTATTGGTACTGGGCCTATAGCCTATTGTATTGGTACTAGGCCTAAAGCCTATTGTATTGGTTCTAGGCCTATAGCCTATTGTATTGGTACTAGGCCTATAGCCTATTGTATTGGTACTAGGCCTATAGCCTATTGTATTGGTACTAGGCCTATAGCCTATTGTATTGGTACTAGGCCTATAGCCTATTGTATTGGTACTAGGCCTATAGCCTATTGTATTGGTACTAGGCCTATAGCCTATTGTATTGGTACTGGGCCTATAGCCTATTGTATTGGTACTAGGCCTATAGCCTATTGTATTGGTACTAGGCCTATAGCCTATTGTATTGGTACTAGGCCTATAGCCTATTGTATTGGTACTAGGCCTATAGCCTATTGTATTGGTACTAGGCCTATAGCCTATTGTATTGGTACTAGGCCTATAGCCTATTGTATTGGTACTAGGCCTATAGCCTATTGTATTGGTACTAGGCCTATAGCCTATTGTATTGGTACTGGGCCTATAGCCTATTGTATTGGTACTAGGCCTATAGCCTATTGTATTGGTACTAGGCCTATAGCCTATTGTATTGGTACTAGGCCTATAGCCTATTGTATTGGTACTAGGCCTATAGCGTATTGTATTGGTACTAGGCCTATAGCCTATTGTATTGGTACTAGGCCTATAACCTATTGTATTGGTACTAGGCCTATAGCCTATTGTATTGGTACTAGGCATATAGCCTATTGTATTGGTACTAGGCCTATAGCCTATTGTATTGGTACTAGGCCTATAGCATATTGTATTGGTACTAGGCCTATAGCATATGGTATTGGTACTAGCAGAGTGAATGTGCATATTCACTGTGAAGTAATTTTAGGACAATATAATTTTGTTCTCCAGGCTAGATGGACGTCATATTGTACAATATGTCTCACCTTTTCCTAGTCCTAGATGGACATTGTGTCTCACCTTTTCCTAGCCCTAGATGGACATTGTGTCTCACCTTTTCCTAGTCCTAGATGGACATTGTGTCTCACCTTTTCCTAGTCCCAGATGGACATTGTGTCTCACCTTTTCCTAGTCCTAGATGGACATTGTGTCTCACCTTTTCCTAGTCCTAGATGGACATTGTGTCTCACCTTTTCCTAGTCCCAGATGGACATTGTGTCTCACCTTTTCCTAGTCCTAGATGGACATTGTGTCTCACCTTTTCCTAGTCCTAGATGGACATTGTGTCTCACCTTTTCCTCGTCCTAGGTGGACATTATGTCCCACCTTTTCCTAGTCCTAGATGGACATTATGTCCCACCTTTTCCTAGTCCTAGATGGACATTGTGTCTCACCTTTTCCTAGTCCTAGATGGACATTGTGTCTCACCTTTTCCTAGTCCCAGATGGACATTGTGTCTCACCTTTTCCTAGTCCTAGATGGACATTGTGTCTCACCTTTTCCTAGTCCTAGATGGACATTGTGTCTCACCTTTTCCTAGTCCTAGATGGACATTGTGTCTCAGGTGTCTCAGATAGCTTCCCCAACGTTGAAAGTCACACTGTGGTGTCAGTGGCAGCTAGGACTGGTCCCAAATAGCCAATGTCTCCTTCCCTTCCTGTAGTCTGTCAGCCAGTGTCTCCTTCCCTTCCTGTAGTCTGTCAGCCAGTGTCTCCTTCCTGTAGTCTGTCAGCCAGTGTCTCCTTCCCTTCCTGTAGTCTGTCAGCCAGTGTCTCCTTCCCTTCCTGCAGTCTGTCAGCCAGTGTCTCCTTCCTGTAGTCTGTCAGCCAGTGTCTCTCTCTTTCTCCCGCTCCCTCATTTCTACATACAGTGGGGAGAACAAGTATTTGAAAGACTGCCGATTTTGCAGGTTTTCCTACTTACAAAGCATGTAGATGTCTGTAATATTTATCATAGGTACACTTCAACTTTGAGAGACGGAATCTAAAACTAAAATCTAGAAAATCACATTGTATGATTTTTAAGTAATTGGAACCTCAGACTGGAGCGAAGGTTCACCTTCCAACAAGACAGCGTCCCTAAGCACACAACCAAGAGAACGCAGGAGTGGCTTTGGGACAAGTCTCTGAATGTCCTTGAGTGGCACAGCCATAGCCCGGACTTGAACCCGATCTAAACATCTCTGGAGAGACCTGAGAATAGCTGTGGAGCGACGCTCCCCATCCAACCTGACAGAGCTTGAGAGGATCTGCAGAGAAGAACAGGAGAAACTCCCCAAATACAGGTGTGCCAAGCTTGTAGCATCATACCCAAGAAGACTCAACAAGGCTGTAATCTCTGACAAAGGTGCTTCAACAAAGTACTGAGTAAAGGGTCTGAATACTTATGTAAATGTGATAGTTCATTTTTTATTTTTTTATTAAAAAATCTATTTTAGAATAAGGTTGAAACGTAACAAAATGTGTAAAACGCCAAGGCACGATATAGCTCTTATTCTCTCTCCTTTCAACCTCTCACTCTGAGGTTCTATCAATTCAATTCAAATTGAAGGGGCTTTATTGGCATGGGAAACATGTTATTAACATTGCCAAAGCAAGTGAAGTAGATAACATACAAAGGTGAAATAAACAATACAAATGAACAGTAAACATTACACTCACAGAAGTTCCAAAACAATAAAGGCATTACAAATGTTGTATTATGATGTATAATTTACATACACTTAGGTTGGAGTCATTAAAACTAGTTTACATCCACTTAGGTTGGAGTCATTAAAACTAGTTTACATACACTTAGGTTGGAGTCATTAAAACTAGTTTACATACACTTAGGTTGGAGTCATTAAAACTCGTTTTTCAACCACTCCACAAATGTCTTGTTAACAAACTATAGTTTGGGCAAGTCAGTTAGGACATCTACTTTGTGCATGAAACAAGTCATTTTTCCAACAATTGTTTACAGACAGATTATTTCACTTATAATTCACTGTACCACAATTCCAGTGGGTCAGAAGTTTACCTACACTAAGTTGACTGTGCCTTTAAACAGCTTGGAAAATCCCAGAAAATGATGTCATGGCTTTAGAAGCTTCTGATAGGCTAATTGACATAATTTGAGTCAATTGGAGGTGTACCTGTGGATGTATTTCAAGGCCTACCTTCAAACTCAGTGCCTCTTTGCTTGACATCGTGGGAAAATCAAAAGAAATCAGCCAAGACCTCAGAAAAAAAAGTGTAGACCTCCACAAGTCTGGTTCATCCTTGGGAGCAATTTCCAAACGCCTGAAGGTACCACGTTCATCTGTACAAACAATAGTATGCAACCATAAACACCATGGGACCATGTAGCCATCATCCCACTCAGGAAGGAGACGCGTTCTCTCTCCTAGAGATGAACGTACTTTGGTGCGAAAAGTGCAAATCAATCCCAGAACAACAGCAAAGGACCTTGTGAAGATGCTGGAGGAAACAGGTACAAAAGTATCTATTTCCACAGTAAAATTAGTCCTCTATCGACATAACCTGAAAGGCTGCTCAGCAGGGAAGAAGCCACTGCTCCAAAACTGCCATAAAAAAGCCAGACTACGGTTTGCAACTACACATGGGGACAAAGATTGTACTTTTTGGAGAAATGTCCTCTGGTCTGATGAAACAAAAATAGAACTGTTTGGCCATAATGACCATCGTTATGTTTGGAGGAAAAAGGGGGAGGCTTTCAAGCCGAAGTACACCATCACAACCGTGAAGCACGGGGGTGGCAGCATCATGTTGTGGGGGTGCTTTGCTGCAGGAGGGACTGGTGCACTTCACAAAATAGACGGCATCATGGGGAAGGAAAATGTCGTGGATATATTGAAGCAACATCTCAAGACATCACTCAAGAAGTTGAAGCTTGGTCGCAAATGGGTCTTCCAAATGAACAATGACCCCAAGCGTACTTCCAAAGTTGTGGCAAAATGGCTTAAGGACAACAAAGTCAAGGTATTGGAGTGGCTATCACAAAGCCCTGACCTCAATCCTATAGAAAATGCGTGGGCAGAACTAAAAGGTGTGTGCGAGCAAGGAGACCAACAAACCTGACTCAGTTACACCAGCTCTGTCAGGAGGAATGGGTCAAAATTCACCCAACTTATTGAGGGAAACTTGTGGAAGGCTACCAAAACCATTTGACCCAAGTTAAACAATTTAAAGGCAATGCTACCAACTACTAATTGAGCCTATGTAAACTTCTGACCCACTGGGAATGTGATGAAAGAAATAAAAGCTTAAATAAATCATTCTCTCTACTCTTATTCTGACATTTCACAGACGTCTCAAGTATGCCCCTGGAAATGCAAATGCGCTACGCTAAATGCTAAATGTACTCGTTACAACTCAATCTTTGATCAAAATTCACAAGCAGGGTATTGAATTAAAGCTACACTCGTTGTGAACCTAGCCAGCAAGTCAGATTTTTAAAATGCTTTTCGGCAAAAGCATGAGAAGCTATTATCTGATAGCATGCACCCCCCAAAATGCCAGCACGACACGTAAACAACAGATTTTGCGGTAGCCGGCGCTACCCAAAACGCAGAAATAAAATATAAAACATTCATTACCTTTGACGAGCTTCTTTCTTGGCACTCCTATATGCCCCATAAACATCACTATTGGGTCTTTTTTTCGTTTAAATCGGTCCATATATACCCAAAATAGCTTTGTATGGAAGCTGTGTCATTCAGAAAAAAACATCGTTTTTAAACGCTGCGTAATTTTTTAAAATTAAAAAAGTCGACGATAAACTTTCACAAAACACTTCGAAATCCTTTTGTAATCCAACTTTAGGTATTAGTAAACGTTTATAATCTATCAAAATGATTACAGGGCGATGTATTTTCAATAGGTCTTCGCTTGCAAATCAATGGCTGCTAATGTCTTCTTCAACAACATCCGGGTGAAGACTGGGAAAATGGATGCCAGATAGATGGATTTTCCAACAATTAATTCAATTGAAAATGACGACAATGGCGACATCGTGTGGAATTTGTATGAATTGCAGGCAGGTCGATATTAAATTCTGTTCTCTTTTAACAACTCGTGGAAGTGACTTATGGAAATTATTTTTAGCTTTCAGAGAGCAGTTTTTCTTGCGTTTTTCAATGAAACACACGATCTGTTATAGTCACAGCCGTGATTTAACCAGTTTTATAAACTTCAGAGTGTTTTCTATCCACACATACTAATCATATGCATATACTATATTCCTGGCATGAGTAGCAGGACGCTGAAAAGTTGCACGATTTTTAACAGAATGTTCGAAAAAGGAGGGGGTAGAAGTAAGAGGTTTTAAAATAAAGTGGTGATCCTAACTGACCTAAAAACAGGGAATTTTTACTAGGATTAAATGTCAGGAATTGTGAAAAAACTGAGTTTAAATGTATTTGGCTAAGGTGTATGTAAACTTCCGACTTCAACTGTACACACAGTGTTTTAATGATGTGCAAATGGTTAAAGTACAAAAGGGAAAATAAATAAACATAAATATGGGTTGCATTTAAAATGGTGTTTGTTCTTCCCTGGTTGCCCTTTTCTTGTGGCAAAAGGTCACAAATCTTGCTGCTGTGATGGCACACTGTGGTATTTCACCCAGTAGATATGGGAATTAATCAACACCGGGTTCGTTTTTGAATTCTTTGTGGATCTGTGTAATCTGAGGGAAATATGTGTCTCTAATATGGTCATACGTTGTACACAGAGGATATTTTTACAGAGTTCTGCATGCAGAGTCTCAATTTGGTGTTTGTCCCATTTTGTGAATTATTGGTTGGTGAGCGGACCCCAGACCTCACAACCATAAAGGGCAATGGGTTCTATGACTGATTCAAGTATTTTTAGCCAGATCCTAATTGGTATGTCAAATTTGATGTTCCTTTGGATGGCATAGAAGGCCCTTCTTGCCTTGTCTCTCAGATCGTTCACAGCTTTGTGGAAGTTACCTGTGGCGCTGATGTTTAGGCCAAGGTATGTATAGTTTTTTGTGTGCTCTAGGGCAACGGTGTCTAGATGGAATTTGTATTTGTGGTCCTGGTGACTGGACCTTTTTTGGAATACCATTATTTTGGTCTTACTGAGATTTACTGTCAGGGCCCCAGTCTGTCAGGGCCCAGGTCTGACAGAATCTGTGCAGAAGATCTAGGTGCTGCTGTAGGCCCTCCTTGGTTGGTGACAGAAGCACCAGATTGTCAGAAAACAGTAGACGTTTGACTTCAGATTCTGGTAGGGTGAGGCCGGGTGCTCTCCTATCTCTCTACCCTCTCCTATCTCTTCATATAGCTCTTTTTATATCTCTCTCTCCTATCTCTTTATATAGCTCTATCTCTATCTCCTCTCCTATCTCTTTATATAGCTCTATCTCTATCTCCTCTCCTATCTCTTTATATAGCTCTATCTCTTTATATAGCTCTATCTCTATCTCCTCTCCTATCTCTTTATATAGCTCTAACTCTATCTCCTCTCCTATCTCTTTATATAGCTCTAACTCTATCTCATATCTCTTTTTAGAGCTCTATCTCCTCTCCTCTCTCTTTAAATAGCTCTATCTCTATCTCCTATCCTATCTCTTTATATAGCTCTATCTCTATCTCATATCTCTTTTTATATCTCTATCTCCTCTCCTCTCTCTTTAAATAGTTCTATCTCTCTCTCCTCTCCTATCTCTTTATATAGCTCTTTCTCTATCTTTCTGTCCTTTCCTATCTCTTTAAATAGCTCTTTCTCTATCTCTCTCTCCTCTCCTATCTCTTTAAATAGCTCTTTCTCTATCTCTCTCTCCTCTCCTATCTCTCTCTCCTCTCCTATTTCTTTATAGAGCTCTATCTCTATCTCATATCTCTTTTTAGAGCTCTATCTCCTCTCCTATCTCTTTATAAAGCTCTATCTCTATCTATCTCTCCTCTACTATCTCTTTATATAGCTCTTTCTCTATCTCTCTCTACTAACTCTTTATATAGCTCTTTCTCTATCTCCTATCTCTTTATATAGCTCTATCTCTATCTCATATCTCTTTTTAGAGCTCTATCTCCTCTCCTATCTCTTTATAAAGCTCTTTCTCTATCTCTCTCTACTATCTCTTTATATAGCTCTTTCTCTATCTCCTATCTCTTTATATAGCTCTATCTCTATCTCATATCTATTTTTAGAGCTCTATCTCCTCTCCTATCTCTTTATAAAGCTCTATCTCTATCTATCTCTCCTCTACTATCTCTTTATATAGCTCTTTCTCTATCTCTCTCTCCTATCTCTTTATATAGCTCTCTAGCTTTTCCTCTATCTCTCTCCTATCTCTTTATATAGCTCTTTCTCTATCTCTCTCTCCTCTCCTATCTCTTTATAGAGCTCTATCTCTATCTCTCCTCTCCTATCTCTTTATATAGCTCTATCTATCTCTCCTCTACTATCTCTTTATATAGCTCTTTCTCTATCTCTTTATATAGCTCTATCTCTATCTCTCCTCTCCTATCTCTTTATAAAGCTCTATCTCTATCTCATATCTCTTTTTAGAGCTCTATCTCCTCTCCTATCTCTTTATATAGCTCTATCTCTATCTATCTCTCCTCTACTATCTCTTTATATAGCTCTTTCTCTATCTCCTCTCCTATCTCTTTATAAAGCTCTATCTCTATCTCTCCTCTACTATCTCTTTATATGGCTCTATCTCTCTCTCTTCTCCTATCTCTTTATCTCTATCTCATATCTCTTTTTATATCTCTATCTCCTCTCCTCTCTCTTTAAATAGTTCTATCTCTCTCTCCTCTCCTATCTCTTTATATAGCTCTTTCTCTATCTCTCTGTCCTTTCCTATCTCTTTAAATAGCTCTTTCTCTATCTCTCTCTCCTCTCCTATCTCTTTATATAGCTCTTTCTCTATCTTTCTCTCCTTTCCTATCTCTTTATATAGCTCTTTCTCTATCTTTCTGTCCTTTCCTATCTCTTTAAATAGCTCTTTCTCTATCTCTCTCTCCTCTACTATCTCTTTATATAGCTCTTTCTCTATCTCTCTCTCTATCTCTCTCTCCTCTCCTATCTCTTTATATAGCTCTTTCTCTATCTATCTCTCCTCTCCTATCTCTTTATATAGCTCTATCTCCTCTCCTCTCCTATCTCTTTATATAGCTCTATCTCTCTCTCCTCTCCTATCTCTTTATATAGCTCTATCTCTATCTCCTCTCCTCTCCTATCTCTTTATATAGCTCTATCTCTCTCTCCTCTCCTATCTCTTTATATAGCTCTATCTCTATCTCCTATCTCTTTATATAGCTATATCTCTATCTCCTCTCCTATCTTTTTATATAGCTCTTTTTCTATCTCTCTCACTCTCCTATCTCTTTATATAGCTCTATCTCTATCTCTCTCCTATCTCTTTATATAGCTCTTTCTCTATCTCTCTCTCCTATCTCTTTATATAGCTCTTTCTCTATCTCTCTCTCCTATCTCTTTATATAGCTCTATCTCCTCTACTATCTCTTTATAAAGCTCTATCTCTATCTATCTCTCCTCTACTATCTCTTTATATAGCTCTTTCTCTATCTCTCTCTCCTATCTCTTTATATAGCTCTATCTCTATCTCCTATCTCTTTATAAAGCTCTATATCTATCTATCTCTCCTCTACTATCTCTTTATAGAGCTCTTTCTCTATCTCTCTCTACTATCTCTTTATATAGCTCTATCTCTCTCTCCTATCTCTTTATAAAGCTCTATCTCTATCTCTCTCCTATCTCTTTATAAAGCTCTATCTCTATCTCTCTCTCCTCTCCTATCTCTTTATATAGCTCTATCTCTATCTCTCTCCTATCTCTTTATATAGCTCTCTAGCTTTTCCTCTATCTCTCCTCTCCTTTCTACCACTCTCTCTCTCCCCTCTCACACAGGCACGCACGTAAACACTGAATCACTGATAATTCTAGCTCTGACTCATTCTGTTAATCTGTAGTATCACTTTGAGACAAACCAGAAGTAGCTGTGTGCTCTCCTCTGACACCAACCACCACATTAACAAATCAACTGGAATGTTTGGATCAGATCACCTCCCTTCTCTACGGTTCACCTCCCTTCTCTACGGTTCACCTCCCTTCTCTACGGTTCACCTCCCTTCTCTACGGTTCACCTCCCTTCTCTACGGTTCACCTCCCCTCTCTACGGTTCACCTCCCTTCTCTACGGTTCACCTCCCTTCTCTACGGTTCACCTCCCTTCTCTACAGTTCACCTCCCTTCTCTACGGTTCACCTCCCTCCTCTACGGTTCACCTCCCTTCTCTACGGTTCACCTCCCCTCTCTACGGTTCACCTCCCTTCTCTACGGTTCACCTCCCTTCTCTACGGTTCACCTCCCCTCTCTACGGTTCACCTCCCTTCTCTACGGTTCACCTCCCTTCTCTACGGTTCACCTCCCTTCTCTACGGTTCATCTCCCTTCTCTACGGTTCACCTCCCTCCTCTACGGTTCACCTCCCTTCTCTACGGTTCACCTCCCTTCTCTACGGTTCATCTCCCTTCTCTACGGTTCACATACCTTCTCTACGGTTCACCTCCCTTCTCTACAGATCTGTAGCTGTGCTGGGGGCTATATGATAGCTGTACTGGGGAATATATGATAGCTGTGCTGGGGGCTATATGAGGACTACATGATAGCAGTGCTGGGGACTATATGATATCTGTGCTGGGGACTATATGATAGCTATATGATAGCTGTGCTGGGGACTATATGATAGCTATATGATAGCTGTACTGGGGACTATATGAGGACTATATGATATCTGTGCTGGGGACTATATAACATCATACATCCTCTAGTGGAATAGACCTGATTAGGAAGTTACTGAAGGACAGGAAGTTACATGACAGGAAGACACTGAAGGACAGGAAGTTACTGAAGGACAGGAAGTTACAGGACAGGAAGTTACTGAAGGACAGGAAGTTACAGGACAGGAAGTTACTGAAGGATAGGAAGTTACTGAAGGACAGGAAGTTACTGAAGGACAGGAAGTTACTGAAGGACAGGAAGTTACAGGACAGGAAGTTACTGAAGGATAGGAAGTTACTGAAGGACAGGAAGTTACTGAAGGACAGGAAGTTACTGAAGGACAGGAAGTTACTGAAGGACAGGAGGTTACAGGACATGAAGTTACTGAAGGACAGGAAGTTACAGGACAGGAAGTTACTGAAGGACAGGAAGTTACAGGACAGGAAGTTACTGAAGAACATAACGTTACAGGACAGGAAGTTACTGAAGGACAGGAAGTTACAGGACAGGAAGTTTACTGAAGTGTTAAAAGGTGTGAAGACAGTGATCTGAAAGTTACTTAATCAACCACTATTGATCCTCCTGCTGTCTTCCTGCCTGTCACAAAGTGACTTAATCAACCACTATTGATCCTCCTGCTGTCTTCCTGCCTGTCACAAAGTGACTTAATCAACCACTATTGATCCTCCTGCTGTCTTCCTGCCTGTCACAAAGTGACTTAATCAACCACTACTGATCCTCCTGCTGTCTTCCTGCCTGTCACAAAGTGACTTAATCAACCACTATTGATCCTCCTGCTGTCTTCCTGCCTGTCACAAAGTGCTGTGTGTTTGTTTTGATGCATATCCCAACACGTTTTATTTGAAGTCTTGTATTGCCTCCGAGGAGGTGACAACGTGTCAGAGACATATAGTTCATAAGCTAAGAGGGGATGCAAAGCAGAGATGTGTTTATGAAAAATGCATGACAACAGCACACAAATAGAATACGTTATCAGAATGTGACTGTGAGTTTAGACCGAGCTGTCGTGTTAAATCTATAGCCTTATTTAAGTTTGTTGTTGTTTTTTATCATGCAGCTCATGACTTTAAAAAGTTATTCAGCTCCCATGTGTAGTTCTCTGTCTCTCCTATTGTATTTATTCTTTATTTAACTAGGCAAGTCAGTTAAAGAACAAATTCTTCTTTACAATGACGGCCTCCCCCGGCCACACCCTCCCTTAACCCGGGCGACGCTGGGCAAATTGTGCACCGCCCTATGGGACTCCCGATCACGGCCGGTTGTGATACCGCCCGGGATCAAACCAGGGTCTGTAGTGACGCCTCTAACGCTGTGATGCAGTGCCTTTAGACAGCTGCGCCACTCGGTAGCTTTGACATCATCAATGTCACATCCCTTCCTGACCTTATTCCAGAATGAGCTCAGAGGAAGAGCCCCAGCAGAGCCCTGCCCTGTGCAACATGTCAGTCCAAGAGACCAAATGACCTAAATGGTTTTAGAATGGCTGTTTGTTCCGACTGACATCTCCCCGGACCGTTTCCTTACACAGTAACACCATGGTTCAGGACATATAAATATATAGATCAGCTAATCCTATATCGGGCCTGCTGGAAGGCACATGGAAACATCTGTTATACAGTAACACCATGGTTCAGGACATATAAATATATAATAGATCAGCTAATCCTATATCGGGCTTGCTGGAAGGCACATGGAAACATCTGTTTACAAGGAAACGATTGTGTATCTGTAAGGTGAGGATTGTGTGTTTGTAAGGTGATGATTGTGTATTTATAAGGTGAGGATTGTGTGTTTATAAGGTGAGGATTGTGTGTTTATAAGGTGAGGATTGTGTATTTATAAGGTGAGGATTGTGTGTTTATAAGGTGAGGATTGTGTGTTTATAAGGTGAGGTTGTGTATTTATAAGGTGAGGATTGTGTATGTAAGGTGAGGATTGTGTATTTATAAGGTGAGGATTGTGTGTTTATAAGGTGAGGATTGTGTGTTTATAAGGTGAGGTTGTGTATTTATAAGGTGAGGATTGTGTATGTAAGGTGAGGATTGTGTATTTATAAGGTGAGGATTGTGTGTTTATAAGGTGAGGATTGTGTGTTTATAAGGTGAGGTTGTGTGTTTATAAGGTGAGGATTGTGTGTTTATAAGGTGAGGATTGTGTATTTATAAGGTGAGGTTGTGTATTTATAAGGTGAGGATTGTGTGTTTATAAGGTGAGGATTGTGTGTTTATAAGGTGAGGATTGTGTGTTTATAAGGTGAGGTTGTGTATTTATAACATGAGGATTGTGTCTGTAAGGTGAGGATTGTGTGTTTATAAGGTGAGGATTGTGTGTTTATAAGGGGAGGATTGTGTGTTTATAAGGGGAGGATTGTGTGTTTATAAGGTGAGGATTGTGTATTTATAAGGTGAGGATTGTGTGTTTATAAGGTGAGGATTGTGTGTTTATAAGGTGAAGTTGTGTATTTACAAGGTGAGGATTGTGTATGTAAGGTGAGGATTGTGTATTTATAAGGTGAGGATTGTGTGTTTATAAGGTGAGGATTGTGTGTTTATAAGGTGAGGTTGTGTGTTTATAAGGTGAGGATTGTGTGCTTATAAGGTGAGGATTGTGTGTTTATCAGGGGAGGATTGTGTGTTTATAAGGTGAGGATTGTGTGTTTATAAGGGGAGGATTGTGTGTTTATAAGGGGAGGATTGTGTGTTTATAAGGGGAGGATTGTGTGTTTATCAGGGGAGGATTGTGTGTTTATAAGGGGAGGATTGTGTGTTTATAAGGGGAGGATTGTGTGTTTATAAGGGGAGGATTGTGTATTTATAAGGTGAGGATTGTGTGTTTATAAGGGGAGGATTGTGTATTTATAAGGTGAGGATTGTGTGTTTATAAGGTGAGGATTGTGTATCTGTAAGGTGAGGATTGTGTATTTATAAGGTGAGGATTGTGTATTTATGAGGTGAGGATTGTGTGTTTATAAGGGGAGGATTGTGTATTTATAAGGTGAGGATTGTGTGTTTATACGGTGAGGATTGTGTGTTTATAAGGGGAGGATTGTGTGTTTATAAGGTGAGGTTGTGTATTTATAAGGTGAGGATTGTGTGTTTATAAGGTGAGGTTGTGTATTTATAAGGTGAGGATTGTGTGTTTATAAGGTGAGGATTGTGTGTTTATAAGGTGAGGATTGTGTGTTTATAAGGTGAGGTTGTGTATTTATAAGGTGAGGATTGTGTGTTTATAAGGTGAGGATTGTGTATTTATAAGGTGAGGATTGTGTGTTTATAAGGTGAGGTTGTGTATTTATAAGGTGAGGATTGTGTGTTTATAAGGTGAGGATTGTGTGTTTATAAGGTGAGGATTGTGTGTTTATAAGGTGAGGTTGTGTATTTATAAGGTGAGGATTGTGTGTTTATAAGGTGAGGATTGTGTATTTATAAGGTGAGGATTGTGTGTTTATAAGGTGAGGATTGTGTGTTTATCAGGGGAGGATTGTGTGTTTATAAGGTGAGGATTGTGTATTTATAAGGTGAGGATTGTGTGTTTATAAGGTGAGGATTGTGTGTTTATAAGGGGAGGATTGTGTGTTTATAAGGGGAGGATTGTGTGTTTATAAGGGGAGGATTGTGTGTTTATCAGGGGAGGATTGTGTGTTTATAAGGGGAGGATTGTGTGTTTATAAGGGGAGGATTGTGTGTTTATAAGGGGAGGATTGTGTATTTATAAGGTGAGGATTGTGTGTTTATAAGGGGAGGATTGTGTATTTATAAGGTGAGGATTGTGTGTTTATAAGGTGAGGATTGTGTATCTGTAAGGTGAGGATTGTGTATTTATAAGGTGAGGATTGTGTATTTATAAGGTGAGGATTGTGTGTTTATAAGGGGAGGATTGTGTATTTATAAGGTGAGGATTGTGTGTTTATAAGGTGAGGATTGTGTGTTTATAAGGGGAGGATTGTGTGTTTATAAGGTGAGGTTGTGTATTTATAAGGTGAGGATTGTGTGTTTATAAGGTGAGGATTGTGTGTTTATAAGGGGAGGATTGTGTGTTTATCAGGGGAGGATTGTGTATTTATAAGGTGAGGATTGTGTGTTTATAAGGTGAGGATTGTGTATCTGTAAGGTGAGGATTGTGTATTTATAAGGTGAGGATTGTGTATTTATAAGGTGAGGATTGTGTGTTTATAAGGTGAGGATTGTGTGTTTATAAGGTGAGGTTGTGTATTTATAAGGTGAGGATTGTGTGTTTATAAGGTGAGGATTGTGTGTTTATAAGTTGAGGATTGTGTGTTTATAAGGGGAGGATTGTGTGTTTATCAGGGGAGGATTGTGTATTTATAAGGTGAGGTTGTGTATTTATAAGGTGAGGATTGTGTGTTTATAAGGGGAGGATTGTGTGTTTATCAGGGGAGGATTGTGTATTTATAAGGTGAGGATTGTGTGTTTATAAGGTGAGGATTGTGTATCTGTAAGGTGAGGATTGTGTATTTATAAGGTTAGGATTGTGTATTTATAAGGTGAGGATTGTGTGTTTATAAGGGGAGGATTGTGTGTTTATAAGGTGAGGATTGTGTGTTTATAAGGGGAGGATTGTGTGTTTATAAGGGGAGGATTGTGTATGTAAGGTGAGGATTGTGTGTTTATAAGGGGAGGATTGTGTGTTTATAAGGTGAGGATTGTGTGTTTATAAGGTGAGGATTGTGTATCTGTAAGGTGAGGATTGTGTATTTATAAGGTGAGGATTGTGTGTTTATAAGGTGAGGATTGTGTATTTATAAGGTGAGGATTGTGTGTTTATAAGGGGAGGATTGTGTGTTTATAAGGTGAGGTTGTGTGTTTATAAGGGGAGGATTGTGTATCTGTAAGGTGAGGATTGTGTGTTTATAAGGTGAGGATTGTGTATTTATAAGGTGAGGTTGTGTGTTTATAAGGGGAGGATTGTGTGTTTATAAGGTGAGGATTGTGTATTTATAAGGTGAGGATTGTGTGTTTATAAGGTGAGGATTGTGTATGTAAGGTGAGGATTGTGTGTTTATAAGGTGAGGATTGTGTGTTTAAGGTGAGGATTGTGTATTCATAAGGTGAGGTTGTGCTGCGTGATTTAAAGGGGAGAACAGTGTGTTTGTAAGGTGAGGTTTGTGTGTTTGTAAGGTGAGGTTGTGCTGCGTGATTTAAAGGGGAGGATTGTGTGTTTATAAGGTGAGGTTGTGTGTTTGTAAGGTGAGGTTGTGTGTTTGTAAGGTGAGGTTTGTGCTGTGTGATTTAAAGGGGAGGACTGTGTGTTTATAAGGTGAGGTTGTGCTGTGTGATTTAAAGGGGAGGACTGTGTGTTTATAAGGTGAGGTTGTGCTGTGTAATTTAAAGGGGAGGATTGTGTGTTTATAAGGTGAGGTTGTGCTGTGTGATTTAAAGGGGAGGACTGTGTGTTTATAAGGTGAGGTTGTGCTGTGTGATTTAAAGGGGAGGACTGTGTGTTTATAAGGTGAGGTTGTGCTGTGTGATTTAAAGGGGAGGACTGTGTGTTTATAAGGTGAGGTTGTGCTGTGTGATTTAAAGGGGAGGACTGTGTGTTTATAAGGTGAGGTTGTGCTGCGTGATTTAAAGGGGAGGACTGTGTGTTTATAAGGTGAGGTTGTGCTGTGTGATTTAAAGGGGAGGACTGTGTGTTTATAAGGTGAGGGTTGTGCTGTGTGATTTAAAGGGGAGGACTGTGTGTTTATAAGGTGAGGTTGTGCTGTGTGATTTAAAGGGGAGGACTGTGTGTTTATAAGGTGAGGTTGTGCTGTGTGATTTAAAGGGGAGGACTGTATGTTTATAAGGTGAGGTTGTGCTGTGTGATTTAAAGGGGAGGACTGTGTGTTTATAAGGTGAGGGTTGTGCTGTGTGATTTAAAGGGGAGGACTGTGTGTTTATAAGGTGAGGTTGTGCTGTGTGATTTAAAGGTGCTGCTGCTTGACCTTCTCCTCTACTTTATGTTCAGTGAATTGTTCTGCACTAAAACACAAGTGCTTCAGCAAATGGCAGTTAACAGCCACTAAAATCTAAATGAATTGATGACTATCAAGCCTCTGGAAGGACTGGCAGGACTCGTGATCTACTGTCTGTCTTTTAGAGATATTACAGGAAACTCTGTCATTTATCTAATCATTTGTTCATTAGTCCTTAAATAATTGATCGATCTCCACGTCAGACAGAGTCTGCTTTAATGACTGAATTGTAAATATATGTTCTGAGGTTTGAAGGTTCTATTCCGGTAGAATTTATTTGATACACAAATACCGGTAGATATACCGGAGATATGAAAGTTAAACATATTGTTTTTGAATGTGGAGGTTTGTTATGAGGAAGGAACATGTCTCTCTCTCTCTCACTCTCTCTCTCTCTTTCTCTCTCTGTATGTCTCTGTCTCTGACACTCTCTCTCTGTCCTTCTCTCTCTCTCTCTGTGTCTCTTTGTGTGTGGGGGGGACGACGACTGCCTGCCTCTGCATAATGCAAAACAAATACAATTTTCGAAAGAATTGTACGTCTTATTTGTGGAAAGGAGTATGAGAGCTGTTGCTCTTCATAAAAATGTGGTGTTTAAAGTCAAATTTCTGAGCGTAGCGAGATGGTGGGCGTTATGTTCCGTTCTCATCTTGTCAACTAGTTTTCTTTCTCTGGCGGGTCTGTTATGTTCCAAGGGGGGAGCATCCCAAATCACACCCTGTCCCCTATATTACTGCACTACTTTTGCACAATATTGGGGTTAAGGGTGCCCTTCGGGACACGGATCCCAGTCTGCTGTGAGAGAGCAGCAGCCCAATTAGGAGACAGGCAAAATGTTAGAATGTTACTCGTCTCAGAGTAAAGCTGTTTAATCCTCTGAAGCTTCCTTCCAAAAAACTAAATAGGAGTTTAATGAAGTCATCCTCCCTCTCCACTCCTTAACACTGTTCTGTCTTAAATGGCTTCCTATGAAATCTATAGCAATTTAAAGGAGAGTTCAATGTCTTTTCAACTCGAACAGTAGATGGCTTTATCAAAAGGGCCATCCTGAAACATCTGATTGAATTAGTGTTTGTCTCAATGGGATGTCTGAAACATGGGATTTACTTACAGTGTGTTGTTACTGTTTCCTGCACAGAGGAAACACTGTCTGTGTCAACAGTGTTTTTGTCCTGATTTCAAAGGCATGCTACAGCTAAGGCATGCTACAGCGAAGGCATGCTACAGCTAAGGCATGCTACAGCGAAGGCATGCTACAGCTAAGGCATGCTACAGCTAAGGCATGCTACAGCTAAGGCATGCTACAGCTAAAGCATGCTACAGCTAAGGTATGCTACAGCTAAGGCATGCTACAGCTAAGGTATGCTACAGCTAAGGCATGCTACAGCTAAGGCATGCTACAGCTAAAGCATGCTACAGCTAAGGCATGCTACAGCTAAAGCATGCTACAGCTAAGGCATGCTACAGCTAAAGCATGCTACAGCTAAGGCATGCTACAGCTAAGACTTGCTACAGCTAAGGAATGCTACAGCTGTTGTGTGAAATGATGTTCCAGTCTTGTTGCCTGAATGGCTTCTCTCTTATAGAGATGCTTCTATAATTCAGAATAATTCTAATAATCTAATTCTAATAATAATAACTAGTTCTATTCATTCTAAGGCCATAGGCTGAGGGAAGTACGGGTGCTGAGTGGGCTGCAGAACAACCCTGATAAAGATTAGAGTAACAATCATTGACAAATATATATTTTTTAATGATCTAAATGAGTGAACTAGGCCTTTATTACTCCTGTGGAGAACAATACTCCTCAGCATTCTGTTCCCTGTATTAGCTTTTGACCAGGGCCCATAGAGGGCCCTACGTAGGGAGTAGGGGGGCATTTGGAACACATCCTTCCTTAGACTAATTATTCCTGCATGTGTCCAACATCTTCCCCCAGTATTCAGACCCCTTGACTTTTTCCACAGTTTGTTAGGGTTACAGCCTTACTCTAAAATGTGTTAATGTGTTAAATTGTTTTTTCCCCCTCATCATTCTACACACAATACCCCATATTAACAAAACAAAAACATGTTGTTTTTTAAATAAAAAATATACAATTTAAATATCACATTTAGATAAGTATTCAGACCCTTTACTCAGTACTTTGTTGAAGCACCTTTTTCAGCGATTACAGCATCGAGTCTTCTTGGGTATGACGCTACAAGCTTGGCACACCTGTATTTGTGGAGTTTCTCCCATTCTTCTCTGCAGATCCTCTCAAGCTCTGTCAGGTTGGATGGGGAGCGTCGCTGCACAGCTATTTTCAGGTCCCTCCAGAGATGTTTGATCGGGTTCAAGTCAAATTTGATTTGTCACACATACACATGGTTAGCAGATGTTAATGCGAGTGTAGCGAAATGCTTGTGCTTCTAGTTCCGATAATGCAGTAATAACCAACAAGTAATCTAACTAACAATTCCACAACTACTACCTTATAGACACAAGTGTAAGGGGATAAAGAATATGTACATAAAGATATATGAATGAGTGATGGTACAGAGCGGCATAGGCAAGATACAGTAGATGGTATTGAGTGCAGTATGTACAAATGAGATGAGTATGTAAACAAAGTGGCATAGTTAGTGGCTAAACTAAACTAAACTACTGTCTTGTACACAGTGTAAAGGGATAAATAATATGTACATAAAGATATATGAATGAGTGATGGTACAGAACGGCATAGGCAAGATGCAGTAGATGGTATCGAGTACCTTAACAAAGTGGCATAGTTTAAAGTGGCTAGTGATACATGTATTACATAAAGATGCAGTAGATGATATAGAGTACAGTATATACATATGAGATGAGTAATGTAGGGTATGTAAACATTATATTAAGTAGCATTGTTTAAAGTGGCTAGTGATATATTTTTACATAATTTCCTATCAATTCCCATTATTAAAGTGGCTGGAGTTGAGTCAGTGTGTTGGCAGCAGCCACTCAATGTTAGTGTTTAGTGTTTCAATGTTTATGGCCTTCCTGTGACATCGGGTGGTGTAGGTGTCCTGGAGGGCAGGTAGTTTGCCCCCGGTGATGCGTTGTGCAGATCTCACTACCCTCTGGAGAGCCTTACGGTTGTGGGCGGAGCAGTTGCCGTACCAGGCGGTGATACAGCCCGACAGTATGCTCTCGATTGTGCATCTTTAGAAGTTTGTTGAGTGCTTTTGGTGACAAGCCAAATTTCTTCAGCCTCCTGAGGTTGAAGAGGCGCTGCTGCGCCTTCTTCACGACGCTGTCTGTGTGGGTGGACCAATTCAGTTTGTCCGTGATGTGTACACCGAGGAACTTAAAACTTACTACCCTCTCCACTACTGTCCCGTCGTTGTGGATAGGGGGGTGCTCCCTCTGCTGTTTCCTGAAGTCCACAACCATCTCCTTAGTTTTGTTGACGTTGAGTGTGAGGTTATTTTCCTGACACCACACTCCGAGGGCCCTCACCTCCTCCCTGTAGGCCGTCTCGTCGTTGTTGGTAATCAAGCCTACCACTGTAGTGTCGTCCGCAAACTTGATGATTGAGTTGGAGGCGTGCGTGGCCACGCAGTCGTGGGTGAACAGGGAGTACCGAAGAGGGCTCAGAACGCACCCTTGTGGGGCCCCAGTGTTGAGGATCAGCGAGGTGGAGATGTTGTTACCTACCCTCACCACCTGGGGGCGGCCCGTCAGGAAGTCCAGTACCCAGTTGCACAGGGCGGGGTGGAGACCCAGGGTCTCGAGCTTGATGACGAGTTTGGAGGGTACTATGGTGTTAAATGCTGTAGTCGATGAACAGCATTCTCACATAAGTATTCCTCTTGTCCAGATGGGTTAGGGCAGTGTGCAGTGTGGTTGTGATTGTGTCGTTTGTGGACCTATTTGGGCGGTAAGCAAATTGGAGTGTGTCTAGGGTGTCAGGTAGGGTGGAGGTCATATGGTCCTTGACTAGTCTCTCAAAGCACTTCATGATGACGGAAGTGAGTGCTACGGGGCGGTAGTCGTTTAGCTCAGTTACCTTAGCTTTCTTGGGAACAGGAACAATGGTGGCCCTCTTGAAGCATGTGGGAACAGCAGACTGGGATAAGGATTGATTGAATATGTCCGTAAACACACCAGCCAGCTGGTCTGCGCATGTTCTGAGGGAGCGGCTGGGGATGCCGTCTGGGCCAGCAGGCTTGCGAGGGTTAACACGTTTAAATGTTTTACTCACCTCGGCTGCAGTGAAGGAGAGTCTGCAGGTTTTGGTTGCGGGCCGTGTCAGTGGCACTGTATTGTCCTCAAAGCGGACAAAAAAGTTATTTAGTCTGCCTGGGAGCAAGACATCCTGGTCCGTGACGGGGCTGGTTTTCTTTTTGTAATCCGTGATTGACTGTAGACCCTGCCACATACCTCGTGTCCTAGCCGTTGAATTGCGACTCTACTTTGTCTCTATACTGACGCTTAACTTCTTTGATTGCCTTGCGGAGGGAATAGCTACACTGTTTGTAGCTACACTGTTTGTATTCAGTCATGCTTCCGAATTCCGCGCTTTCAGTTTCACGCAAATGCTGCCATCAATCCACGGTTTCTGGTTTGGGAATGTTTTAATCGTTACTATGGGAACGACATCTTCCATCTTCGATGCACTTTCTAATGAACTCGCTCACCGAATCAGCGTATTCGTCAATGTTGTTGTTGGACGCAATGCGGAACATATCCCAATCCACGTGATCGAAGTAGTCTTGAAGCGTGGAATCAGATTGGTCGGACCAGCGTTGAACAAGTGCGGGAGCTTCTTGTTTTAGTATCTGTCTGTAGGCTGGAAGCAACAAAATGGAGTCGTGGTCAGCTTTTCCGAAAGGAGCGCGGGGGAGGGCCTTATATGCGTCGCGGAAGTTAGAATAACAATGATCCAGGGTTTTACCAGCCCTGGTTGCGCAATCGATATGCTGATACAATTTAGGGAGTCTTGTTTTCAGATTAGCCTTGTTAAAATCCCCAGCTACAATGAATGTAGCCTCAGTAAATGTGGTTTCCAGTTTGCATAGAGTCAAATAAAGTTTGTTCAGGGCCATCGATGTGTCTGCTTGGGGGGGATTATATACGGCTGTGATTATAATCAAGGAGAATTCTCTTGGTAGATAATGTGGTCGACATTTGATTGCGAGGAATTCTAAGTCAGGTGAACAGAATGACTTGAGTTCATGTATGTT
The DNA here is from genome assembly GCF_057628025.1 of Oncorhynchus mykiss. Lineage (NCBI taxonomy): Eukaryota > Metazoa > Chordata > Actinopteri > Salmoniformes > Salmonidae > Oncorhynchus > Oncorhynchus mykiss. The sequence continues at coordinate 2,687,558 of NC_143039.1, read as the reverse complement.
GTTATTGTCACACCACGTCTCGTTAATCATAAGGCGTACCCCCCTGCCCCTCTTCTTACCAGGAAGATGATTGCTTCTGTCGGCGCGATGCGTGAAGAAACAAGCTGGCTGCACCGACTCCGATAGCGTCTCTCGAGTGAGACGTGTTTCCGTGAAGCAAAGAACGTTACAGTCTCTGATGTCTCTCTGGAATGCTACCCTTGCTCGGATTTCATCAACCTTGTTGTCAAGAGACTGGACATTGGCGAGTAGTATGCTAGGGAGTGGTGCGCGATGTGCCCGTCTTCCGGAGCCTGTCCAGAAGACCGCTTCGTTTGCCTCTTTTACGACGTCGTTGTTTTGGTTCGCCAGCTGGGATCCGATCCATTGTCCTGGGTGGTGGGCAAAACACAGGATCCGCTTCGGGAAAGTCGTATTCCTGGTCGTAATGATGGTGAGTTGACGTTGCTCTTATATTCAGTAGTTCCTCCCGACTGTATGTAATGAAACCCAAGATTACCTGGGGTACCAATGTAAGAAATGACACATACAAAAACAAAATACTGCATAGTTTGCTAGGAACGCGAAGCGAGGCGGCCATCTCTGTCGGCGCCGGAAGTCCAGGCTCTGGCTGTGCCACATTCAGAGACTTGTCCCGAAGCCGCTCCTGTGTTGTCTTGGCTGTGTGCTTAGGGTCGTTGTCCTGTTGGAAGGTGAACCTTCGCCCCAGTCTAAGGTCCTGGGCATGTTTTCTTCAAGGATCTCTGTACTTTTCTCTGTTTATCTTTGCCTCCATCCTGACTAGTCTCCCAATCCCTGCCGCTGACAAACACCCCCACAGCATGATGCTGCCACCACCGTGCTTCACCGTAGGGATGGTGCCAGGTTTCCTCCAGATGTGACGCTTGGCATTCAGGCCAGAGAGTTCAATCTTGGTTTCATCAGACCAGAGAATATTTTTTCTCATGGTCTGAGAGTACTTTAGGTGTCTTTTGGCAAACTCCACACGTGCTGTCATATGCCTTTTAATGAGACATTTCTTCCATCTGGCCACTCTACCAGAAAGGCCTAATTGATGAAGTGCTGCAGAGATGGTTGTCCTTCTGGAAGTTTCTCCCATCTCCACAGAGGAACTCTGAGGCCCTGTCAGAGTGATCATTGGGTTTTTGGTCACCTCCCTGACCAAGGCCCTTCTGGAAGGTTCTCCCATCTCCACAGAGGAACTCTGGGGCCCTGTCAGAGTGACCCTTGGGTTCTTGGTCTCCTCCCTGACCAAGGCCCTTCTGGAAGGTTCTCCACTGCAGGATTTGAGTCCCTGGCGGCGTAGTGGGTTACTGATGGTAGGCTTTGTTACTTTGGTCCCAGCTCTCTGCAGGTCATTCACTAGGTCCCCCCGTGTGGTTCTGGGATTTTTGCTCACCGTTCTTGTGATCACTTTGACCCCACGGGGTGAGATCTTGCGTAGAGCCCCAGATCGAGGGAGATTATCAGTGGTCTTGTATGTCTTCCATTTCCTAATAATTGCTCCCACAGTTGATTTCTTCAAACCAAGCTGCTTACCTATTGCAGATTCAGTCTTCCCAGCCTGGTGCAAGTCTACAATTTTGTTTCTGGTGTCCTTTGACAGCTCTTTGGTCTTGGCCATAGTGGAGTTTGGAGTGTGACTGTTTGAGGTTGTGGACAGGTGTCTTTTATACTGATAACAAGTTCAAACAGGTGCCATTAATACAGGTAACGAGTGGAGGACAGAGGAGCCTCTTAAAGAAGAAGTTACAGGTCTGTGAGAGACAGAAATCTTGCTTGTTTGTAGGTGACCAAATACTTATTTTCCACCATCATTTGCAAATAAATTCATAAAAAATCCTACAATGTGATTTTCTGGATTTTTTTCCTCATTTTGTCTGTCATAGTTGAAGTGTACCTATGATACATTGCAGGCCTCTCTCATCTTTTTAAGTGGGAGAACTTGCACAATTGGTGGTTGACTAAATACTTTTTTTTGCCCCACTGTATACTATGATTCTCTAATAGAGAAGCTGTATTTTATCAAACAGCACATTTGAGTTCAGCCGTAATATTTGTTGTAATATTTGTTCTATCTTTTTCTGGGGGAGGAAATTAAGGCACTGCATCTCAGTGTTTGAGGCGTCACTCCAGACCCGGGTTTGTTCCCGGGCTGTGTCTCAGCGGTCTAAGGCACTGCATCTCAGTGTTTGAGGCGTCACTCCAGACCCGGGTTTGTTCCCGGGCTGTGTCTCAGCGGTCTAAGGCACTGCATCATAGTGTTTGAGGCGTCACTCCAGACCCGGGTTTGTTCCCGGGCTGTGTCTCAGCGGTCTAAGGCACTGCATCATAGTGTTTGAGGCGTCACTCCAGACCCGGGTTTTTTTCCCGGGCTGTGTCGCAGCAGTCCGTGACCAGGAGACCCATGAAGCAGAGCACAATTGTCCCAGCGTCGTCCGGCTTAGGGGAGACTTTGGTCAGCCAAACCGGTGTTTCCTCCGAACACATCGGTGCGGCTGGCTTCCGGGTTAAGCGAGCAGTGTGTCAAGAAGCAGTGTGGCTTGGCAGGGTTGTGTTTCAGAGGACGCATGGCTCTCGACCTTCGCCTCTCCCAAGTCCGTACGGGAGTTGCAGCGATGGGACAAGACTGTAACTACCAATTGGATATAAAAAAAAGGGGAAAAAGTTTAACAAAAAAAGCGAGAGATTCTTCAATGAATCTAAAAGGAGACATGATGATAATCTGAGACATGATAATCTGAGACATGATAATCTGAGACATGATAATCTGAGACATGATAATCTGAGACATGATGATCTGAGACATGATAATCTGAGACATGATAATCTGAGGCATGATAATCTGAGGCATGATAATCTGAGACATGATAATCTGAGACATGATAATCTGAGGCATGATAATCTGAGGCATGATAATCTGAGATGATAATCTGAGACATGATAATCTGAGACATGATAATCTGCACAAAGTCAAAATGTCAATTTTTAAACAATGGAAGAGCTTTTCTTATTAATCTACTGGAGAACCATTTAGGGTTCAATAAAACTGTTGAATGAGTGAAGTTTTTAGAGAGGTTTAGTGCTTTTATATTTAATAACCTCAACACACCCAATTCATATTCATTACATAGACAGGCACTTTATCTTGTCTGGTTTAGCGTCTCAGATAAAGCTAAATATTTTTTGCTCATATGATTTAAAAAACGAATCGTCAGGACTAGGCAGCGCCACAAGTAAGTGAGTAAACTGAGATATGACTAAGGAGTTAATCTGGGCATTTTTTCTATAAATAGACCTCTCCATGGTTGCAGGATCTTGTCTGTTTTTACTAGTTATCCGTTGAAATTCATTGTGGGGAGCTCATTTATATCTTTAGTGATATGAATATGTCTACTTCACCGCCAGTCCATTTTATAGGGAAATGTAAAGGTTGTCTTTTAAATATCCAATATGTAATATTGTCCACTTATCATAATTAGGTTTTAGTCCAGAGCGACCAGAGAAGTTCTCTCTCTAGATTTTCAAGGAGACATTGGATCCAGCGTTGACATATTTTAAATCTTCACAGACCGACAACAAACAACCTCAGCCAGTTCATTTTAATCCTCGATGTACCTGGCAGGAGAAGCAGGAGAAGGCTTGTTCATTTTAATCCTCTATGTACCTGGCAGGAGAAGGCCAGTTCATTTTAATTCTCTATGTACCTGGCAGGAGAAGGCCAGTTCATTTTAATCCTCTATGTACCTGGCAGGAGAAGGCCAGTTCATTTTAATCCTCTATGTACCTGGCAGGAGAAGGCCAGTTCATTTTAATCCTCTATGTACCTGGCAGGAGAAGCAGGAGAAGGCTTGTTCATTTTAATCCTCAATGTACCTGGCAGGAGAAGCAACAGGGAAGAGGGGGCCCTGGTCAGAAGCAGTCCACCATAGGGAAGAGGGGGCCCTGGTCAGAAGGAGTCCACCATAGGGAAGAGGGGGCCCTGGTCAGAAGGAGTCCACCATAGGGAAGAGGGGGCCCTGGTCAGAAGGAGCCCACCATAGGGAAGAGGGGGCCCTGGTCAGAAGGAGTCCACCATAGGGAAGAGGGGGCCCTGGTCAGAAGGAGCCCACCATAGGGAAGAGGGGGCCCTGGTCAGAAGGAGTCCACCATAGGGAAGAGGGGGCCCTGGTCAGAAGGAGTCCACCACAGGGAAGAGGGGGCCCTGGTCAGAAGGAGCCCACCACAGGGAAGAGGGGGCCCTGGTCAGAAGGAGTCCACCATAGGGAAGAGGGGGCCCTGGTCAGAAGGAGTACACCATAGGGAAGAGGGGGCCCTGGTCAGAAGGAGTCCACCATAGGGAAGAGGGGGCCCTGGTCAGAAGGAGTCCACCACAGGGAAGAGGGGGCCCTGGCAGAAGGAGTCCACCACATGGAAGAGGGGGCCCTGGTCAGAAGGAGCCCACCACATGGAAGAGGGGGCCCTGGTCAGAAGGAGTCCACCACAGGGAAGAGGGGGCCCTGGTAGAAGGAGTCCACCACAGGGAAGAGGGGGCCCTGGTCAGAAGGAGTCCACCACAGGGAAGAGGGGGCCCTGGTCAGAAGGAGTCCACCATAGGGAAGAGGGTGCCCTGGTCAGAAGGAGCCCACCACATGGAAGAGGGGGCCCTGGTCAGAAGGAGTCCACCACAGGGAAGAGGGGGCCCTGGTCAGAAGGAGCCCACCACATGGAAGAGGGGGCCCTGGTCAGAAGGAGTCCACCACAGGGAAGAGGGGGCCCTTTGGGCCCTGGTCAGAAGGAGTCCACCACAGGGAAGAGGGGGCCCTGGTCAGAAGGAGTCCACCACAGGGAAGAGGGGGCCCTGGTCAGAAGGAGTCCACCACATGGGGGGCCCTGTGGGACACAGTATGTGACTAGTTCCCTGTAGGGGGCCCTGTGGGACACAGTATGTGACTAGTTCCCTGTAGGGGGCCCTGTGGGACACAGTATGTGACTAGTTCCCTGTAGGGGGCCCTTTGGGACACAGTATGTGACTAGTTCCCTGTAGGGGGCCCTTTGGGACACAGTATGTGACTAGTTCCCTGTAGGGGGCCCTGTGGGACACAGTATGTGACTAGTTCCCTGTAGGGGGCCCTTTGGGACACAGTATGTGACTAGTTCCCTGTAGGGGGGCCTTTGGGACACAGTATGTGACTAGTTCCCTGTAGGGGGCCCTTTGGGACACAGTATGTGACTAGTTCCCTGTAGGGGGCCCTGTTGGACACAGTATGTGACTAGTTCCCTGTAGGGGGCCCTTTGGGACACAGTATGTGACTAGTTCCCTGTAGGGGGCCCTTTGGGACACAGTATGTGACTAGTTCCCTGTAGGGGGCCCTTTGGGACACAGTATGTGACTAGTTCCCTGTAGGGGGCCCTTTGGGACACAGTATGTGACTAGTTCCCTGTAGGGGGCCCTTTGGGACACAGTATGTGACTAGTTCCCTGTAGGGGGCCCTTTGGGACACAGTATGTGACTAGTTCCCTGTAGGGGGCCCTTTGGGACACAGTATGTGACTAGTTCCCTGTAGGGGGCCCTTTGGGACACAGTATGTGACTAGTTCCCTGTAGGGGGCCCTTTGGGACACAGTATGTGACTAGTTCCCTGTAGGGGGCCCTTTGGGACACAGTATGTGACTAGTTCCCTGTAGGGGGCCCTGTGGGACACAGTATGTGACTAGTTCCCTGTAGGGGGCCCTGTGGGACACAGTATGTGACTAGTTCCCTGTAGGGGGCCCTGTGGGACACAGTATGTGACTAGTTCCCTGTAGGGGGCCCTTTGGGACACAGTATGTGACTAGTTCCCTGTAGGGGGCCCTTTGGGACACAGTATGTGACTAGTTCCCTGTAGGGGGCCCTGTGGGACACAGTATGTGACTAGTTCCCTGTAGGGGGCCCTTTGGGACACAGTATGTGACTAGTTCCCTGTAGGGGGGCCTTTGGGACACAGTATGTGACTAGTTCCCTGTAGGGGGCCCTTTGGGACACAGTATGTGACTAGTTCCCTGTAGGGGGCCCTGTTGGACACAGTATGTGACTAGTTCCCTGTAGGGGGCCCTTTGGGACACAGTATGTGACTAGTTCCCTGTAGGGGGCCCTTTGGGACACAGTATGTGACTAGTTCCCTGTAGGGGGCCCTTTGGGACACAGTATGTGACTAGTTCCCTGTAGGGGGCCCTTTGGGACACAGTATGTGACTAGTTCCCTGTAGGGGGCCCTTTGGGACACAGTATGTGACTAGTTCCCTGTAGGGGGCCCTTTGGGACACAGTATGTGACTAGTTCCCTGTAGGGGGCCCTTTGGGACACAGTATGTGACTAGTTCCCTGTAGGGGGCCCTTTGGGACACAGTATGTGACTAGTTCCCTGTAGGGGGCCCTTTGGGACACAGTATGTGACTAGTTCCCTGTAGGGGGCCCTTTGGGACACAGTATGTGACTAGTTCCCTGTAGGGGGCCCTTTGGGACACAGTATGTGACTAGTTCCCTGTAGGGGGCCCTTTGGGACACAGTATGTGACTAGTTCCCTGTAGGGGGCCCTTTGGGACACAGTATGTGACTAGTTCCCTGTAGGGGGCCCTTTGGGACACAGTATGTGACTAGTTCCCTGTAGGGGGCCCTTTGGGACACAGTATGTGACTAGTTCCCTGTAGGGGGCCCTTTGGGACACAGTATGTGACTAGTTCCCTGTAGGGGGCCCTGTGGGACACAGTATGTGACTAGTTCCCTGTAGGGGGCCCTTTGGGACACAGTATGTGACTAGTTCCCTGTAGGGGGCCCTTTGGGACACAGTATGTGACTAGTTCCCTGTAGGGGGCCCTTTGGGACACAGTATGTGACTAGTTCCCTGTAGGGGGCCCTTTGGGACACAGTATGTGACTAGTTCCCTGTAGGGGGCCCTGTGGGACACAGTATGTGACTAGTTCCCTGTAGGGGGCCCTGTGGGACACAGTATGTGACTAGTTCCCTGTAGGGGGCCCTTTGGGACACAGTATGTGACTAGTTCCCTGTAGGTGTTTTTATTTTGATGTGAAGAAAGATAGAAATAAGCTGCTCTTTAAAGTGGAAATCAGCAGTTGAAACAATAACAAAGTCCTCCCCGCCCCTGTTCTGGTAAAAAGCAGAGAGTTAGGGCTGGAGAAATTCATAGACAGAGCTGATCTGTGAAAAAAACAATATTTGTAAGTCGAATGTTTTGAGGCTGTATAGTGTTTGTTTACAAACTTTAGAGAATAACAAGGTTACATTTTGAATACTGATGAGGTGCTACTAAACTCACGAGGCATAAGTTATCTTCTTCAGGAATCAATGGGGACACATCATTCATTTATAAAGTCAAAAATGGATGTAGCAACTATGGATTGCCCCTTTAAGGTATTGAAAGCACCTGCAGTGTGTCTTTGCTGCCCTGCCTTGATTTATGTTAAGGAGATGGAATGAAACGGATTGTAACCACTGATCTGGTAGGAGGATGGTTCAAACCCTGTAATTATTATTCACAGAAAATACTTCACTGCTGCCCTGTCTGTGTAATACAAGATAAACAAGAAAGTAGTCATACTCTTGATGTGGTTGGTTCTGGGTTTACAGACATTACGATAAACCTTTTACACGTTTTCAGTCTACTCCTCTCCTTGGTTTTATTTATGAATTTATTTAGGATTTCAGAAAACATTTCCCTCCGCCCTTCGGCTTTTCCGTCTTTCCGTTAATCAACGGTTTCCATGGCGATGTGTACTTTATAGAGTTCTGCACATGAAAAGAGAATTTGTTCCTCCAGAGTTAAGTACATGTAGGTCTGTTAGTCCCCCCCCCCCCCCCTCCACCACCCCTGTAGTACACTGTAGGTCTGTTCGTCCCCCCCCCCCTCCACCACCCCTGTACGTGTCCCACATGACAACCTGTTCCCTTATATAGTGTACTACCCTGTAACTGGCCCTATGGAACCTGGTCAACAGTAGTACACTGTAGGTCTGTTAGTCCCCCCCCCCCCCCCCCCCCTCCACCCCTGTACGTGTCCCACATGACAACCTGTTCCCTTATATAGTGTACTACCCTGTAACTGGCCCTATGGACCCTGGTCAACAGTAGTACACTGTAGGTCTGTTAGTCCCCCTCCCTCCACCCCTGTACGTGTCCCACATGACAACCTGTTCCCTTATATAGTGTACTACCCTGTAACTGGCCCTATGGACCCTGGTCAACAGTAGTACACTGTAGGTCTGTTAGTCCCCCCCCCCCCCCCCCCCTCCACCCCTGTACGTGTCCCACAAGACAACCTGTTCCCTTATATAGTGTACTACCCTGTAACTGGCCCTATGGACCCTGGTCAACAGTAGTACACTGTAGGTCTGTTAGTCCCCCCCCCCTCCTCCACCCCTGTAACTGGCCCTATGGAACCTGGTCAACAGTAGTACACTGTAGGTCTGTTAGTCCCCCCCTCCCCCCTCCACCCCTGTACGTGTCCCACATGACAACCTGTTCCCTTATATAGTGTACTACCCTGTAACTGGCCCTATGGACCCTGGTCAACAGTAGTACACTGTATGTCTGTTAGTCCCCCCCCCCTCCACCACCCCTGTAGTACACTGTAGGTCTGTTAGTCCCCCTCCACCCCTGTAGTACACTGTAGGTCTGTTAGTCCCACCCCCCCTCCTCCACCCCTGTACGTGTCCCACATGACAACCTGTTCCCTTATATAGTGTACTACCCTGTAACTGGCCCTATGGACCCTGGTCAACAGTAGTACACTGTAGGTCTGTTAGTCCCACCCCCCCTCCTCCACCCCTGTACGTGTCCCACATGACAACCTGTTCCCTATATAGTGTACTACCCTGTAACTGGCCCTATGGACCCTGGTCAACAGTAGTACACTCTAGGGAACAGGGTGCCATTGGGACTCTCTTCTGGTTTGTTTACCTGGTTGTCAGGGGGGATTTCAACAGGCTCTATGAGTGTTCCAGTAACGGTGACCCTGATCACATCCAACTAGCTGTTAGCTAGCTAGCTGTTAGCTACCGCCTCACAGACACCTTGTCCCATTGTCTGCTAGCTAGCTGTTAGCTACCGCCTCACAGACACCTTGTCCCATTGTCTGCTAGCTAGCTGTTAGCTACCGCCTCACAAGGACACCTTGTCCCAGTGTCTGCTAGCTAGCTGTTAGCTACCGCCTCACAAAGACACCTTGTCCCAGTGTCTGCTAGCTAGCTGTTAGCTACCGCCTCACAAAGACACCTTGTCCCAGTGTCTGCTAGCTAGCTGTTAGCTACCGCCTCACAAAGACACCTTGTCCCAGTGTCTGCTAGCTAGCTGTTAGCTACCGCCTCACAGACACCTTGTCCCAGTCTCTGCTGGTCTCTTTACTCCACCTGATGTCGTATAAACTGGGTCAGTGTTATTGACAGCTATATAGTCAACCGTAACATTATGTGACCAGCTTTAATAAAAGTTAGTGTGCATTTAACTAGATATCTTTACAACTTTAAATGAGCTGTTAGTATCAATCATTGGTGTGATCAAATATGCCTCTTCTCTTATAGTCAGTCTGTGGAGTAGGCAGCAGGGTCTTCCTCCCTGTAGCTAGATGATGATTGGTAGGCAGCAGGGTCTTTTCCTCCCTGTAGCTAGATGATGATTGGTAGGCAGCAGTGTCTTTTCCTCCCTGTAGCTAGATGATGATTGGTAAGCAGGGATTTCTCATCAACGACCTTTGTGTTTTCCCGCTAGAACGTCTCCTAATGTGCGACTAGCCTGGCAAAACTTATTTAAGCCCGAGAGATATAACCTCTCACTTTTGCAAATTTTTTTAGCAAAGTTGCCTCATTCTCCTCCGTCTCCATAAAATATTCATTAAACGAAATGAAAAATAGGTGGATGGAAGTCAATTGAGGATTGATACCGTTTTACCTCTTGTGGGTTTTTATGGAAGGACTAATGAGATGTGGACTAGCTTTTCTTTAACTCTGCTAAAGAGATTTCCACGGAGGCCTAAGCTATATTCTCCAGAGCAGTACACCTTTAGAATAAAAGGAGCTACAGTGAGGTGGGGAAAAAGTGTTGGATCCCCTGCTGATTTTGTACGTTTGTCCACTGACAAAGAAATTACCAGTCTATTATTTTAATGGTAGGTTTGTACAGAATAACAACAACAGAAAATCCAGAAAAACACATGTCAATTTTTTTTATAAATTGATAATTTCTTTGTCAGTGGGCAAACGTAAAAAATCAGCCAGGGATCAAATACTTTTTTCCCCTCACTGTATCTTGAACCTAAAATAGTTATTTGGCTGTCCCCATAAAATAACCCTTTGAGGACCGCTTTAAGATTCCAGGTAGAACCTTATTAAGTTCCATGTAGAACCCTTTCCCCAAAAGGTTCTACATGGAACCCAAAATAGTTATATCTGGAACCAAAAAGGGTTTTACCTGGAACCAAAAACGGTTCTCCTATGGGGACAGTCGAAGAGGCCTTAATCTGAGGCTTTAGTTACTTTCTCCGCGGAAGTAGAGTTACTCTGAGGCCTTAGTTACTTCCCCAGAGCAGTATAGTTACTCTGAGGCCTTAGTTACTTTCTCCAGAGCAGTATAGATACTCTGAGGCCTTAGTTACTTTGCCCAGAGCAGTATAGTTACTCTGAGGCCTTAGTTACTTTCTCCAGTGCAGTATAGTTACTCTGAGGCCTTAGTTACTTTCTCCAGAGCAGTATAGTTACTCTGAGGCCTTAGTTACTTTCTCCAGAGCAGTATAGATAATCTGAGGCCTTGTCTACTTTCTCCAGAGCAGTAGAGTTACTCTGAGGCCTTAGTTACTTTCTCCAGAGCAGTAGAGTTACTCTGAGGCCTTAGTTACTTTCTCCGGGACAGTATAGATAATCTGAGGCCTTGTCTACTTTCCCCAGAGCAGTATAGTAACTCTGAGGCCTTAGTTACTTTCCCCAGAGCGGGATAGATACTCTGAAGCCTTGTCTACTTTCCCCAGAGCAGTATAGTTACTCTGAGGCTTTAGTTACTTTCCCCAGAGCAGTATAGATACTCTGAGGCCTTAGTTACTTTCTTTGGGACAGTATAGATACTCGGAGGCCTTGTCTACTTTCTCCAGAGCAGTATAGTAACTCTGAGGCTTTAGTTACTTTCCCCAGAGCAGTATAGATACTCTGAGGCCTTAGTTACTTTCCCCAGAGCAGTATAGATACTCTGAGGCCTTAGTTACTTTCCCCAGAGCAGGATAGATACTCTGAGGCCTTGTCTACTTTCCCCAGAGCAGGATAGATACTCTGAGGCCTTGTCTACTTTCCCCAGAGCAGGATAGATACTCTGAGGCCCTAGTTACTTTCTCCAGAGCAGGATAGATACTCTGAGGCCTTGTCTACTTTCCCCAGAGCAGGATAGATACTCTGAGGCCCTAGTTACTTTCTCCGGGACAGTATAGATACTCTGAGGCCTTAGTTACTTTCTCCAGAGCAGTATAGTTACTCTGAGGCCTTAGTTACTTTCTCCGGGACAGTATAGATAATCTGAGGCCTTGTCTACTTTCCCCAGAGCAGTATAGATACTCTGAGGCCTTAGTTACTTTCCCCAGAGCAGTATAGATACTCTGAGGCCTTAGTTACTTTCCCCAGAGCAGGATAGATACTCTGAGGCCTTGTCTACTTTCTCCAGAGCAGTATAGTAACTCTGAGGCTTTAGTTACTTTCCCCAGAGCAGTATAGATACTCTGAGGCCTTAGTTACTTACCCCAGAGCAGGATAGATACTCTGAGGCCTTAGTTACTTTCCCCAGAGCAGGATAGATACTCTGAGGCCTTGTCTACTTTCCCCAGAGCAGGATAGATACTCTGAGGCCTTAGTTACTTTCTCCGGGACAGTATAGATACTCTGAGGCCTTGTCTACTTTCCCCAGAGCAGGATAGATACTCTGAGGCCTTGTCTACTTTCCCCAGAGCAGTATAGATACTCTGAGGCCTTAGTTACTTTCTCCGGGACAGGATAGATACTCTGAGGCCTTGTCTACTTTCACCAGAGCAAGATAGATACTCTGAGGCCTTAGTTACTTTCTCCAGAGCAGGATAGATACTCTGAGGCCTTGTCTACATTCCCCAGAGCAGGATAGATACTCTGAGGCCTTTGCTACATTCCCCAGAGCAATATAGTTAAATCTGAGCCACAAGGACAGACAGCAGCTGAAGACTTCCCAGGACACAAGTTAGTCTGACCTCCAACAGGCTCCTGATGGAAATCTAACCAACCACCACCAAGCACAATCTGAAGCCGCAAACTCAAAGCTCTTCAAAGGCACAGGCAGTAACATACTAGCAAGGCTACGGTATTACTACTCTATAGCTACAGTAACATACTGGCAAGGCTATGGTATTACTACTCTATAGCTACAGTAATACTACTCTATAGTTATAGTAACATACTAGCAAGGCTATGGTATTACTACTCTATAGCTACAGTAATACTACTCTATAGTTACAGTAACATACTAGCAAGGCTACAGTATTACTACTCTATAGTTACAGTAATATACTAGCAAGGCTACGGTATTATTACTCTATAGTTACAGTAAAATACTAGCAAGGCTACGGTATTACTACTCTATAGCTATAGTAACATACTGGCAAGGCTACGGTATTACTACTCTATAGCTACAGTATTACTACTCTATAGTTACAGTAACATACTAGCAAGGCTACAGTATTACTACTCTATAGCTACAGTAATACTACTCTATAGTTACAGTAATATACTAGCAAGGCTACGGTATTATTACTCTATAGTTACAGTAACATACTAGCAAGGCTACGGTATTACTACTCTATAGTTACAGTAATACTACTCTATAGCTACAGTAATACTACTCTATAGTTACAGTAACATACTAGCAAGGCTACGGTATTACTACTCTATAGTTACAGTATTACTACTCTATAGTTACAGTAATACTACTCTATAGCTACAGTAACACTACTCTATAGTTACAGTAATACTACTCTATAGCTACAGTAATACTACTATATAGCTACAGTAATACTACTCTATAGTTACAGTAATACTACTCTATAGTTACAGTAATACTACTCTATAGTTACAGTAACACTACTCTATAGTTACAGTATTACTACTCTATAGTTACAGTAATACTACTCTATAGTTACAGTAATACTACTCTATAGTTACAGTAATACTACTCTATAGTTACAGTAATACTACTCTATAGCTACAGTAACATACTAGCAAGGCTACAGTATTACTACTCTATATCTACAGTAATGCTACTCTATAGTTACAGTAATACTACTCTATAGTTACAGTAATACTACTCTATAGTTACAGTATTACTACTCTATATCTACAGTAATACTACTCTATAGTTACAGTAATACTACTCTATAGTTACAGTAATACTACTCTATAGTTACAGTAATACTACTCTATAGTTACAGTAATACTACTCTATAGTTACAGTAATACTACTCTATAGCTACAGTATTACTACTCTATAGCTACAGTAATACTACTATATAGTTACAGTAATACTACTCTATAGTTACAGTAATACTACTCTATAGTTACAGTAATACTACTCTATAGTTACAGTAATACTACTCTATAGTTACAGTAATACTACTCTATATCTACAGTAATACTACTCTATAGTTACAGTAATACTACTCTATAGTTACAGTAATACTACTCTATGGTTACAGTAATACTACTCTATAGTTACAGTAATACTACTCTATAGTTACAGTAATACTACTCTATAGTTACAGTATTACTACTCTATAGTTACAGTAATACTACTCTATAGCTACAGTAATACTACTCTATAGTTAGTTATACTACTCTATAGGTGCAGTAATACTACTCTATAGTTACAGTAATACTACTCTATAGCTACAGTAATACTACTCTATAGTTACAGTAATACTACTCTATAGTTACAGTAATACTACTCTATAGCTACAGTAATACTACTCTATAGTTACAGTAATACTACTCTATAGTTACAGTAATACTACTCTATAGTTACAGTAATACTACTCTATAGTTACAGTAATACTACTCTATAGCTACAGTAATACTACTCTATAGTTACAGTAATACTACTCTATAGCTCTATAGCTACAGTAATACTACTCTATAGCTACAGTAATACTACTCTATAGTTACAGTCATACTACTCTATAGCTACAGTAATACTACTCTATAGTTACAGTAATACTACTCTATAGTTACAGTAATACTACTCTATAGTTACAGTAATACTACTCTATAGTTACAGTAATACTACTCTATAGCTACAGTAATACTACTCTATAGTTACAGTAATACTACTCTATAGTTACAGTAATACTACTATATAGTTACACTAATACTACTCTATAGCTACAGTAATACTACTCTATAGTTACAGTTATACTACTCTATAGGTGCAGTAATACTACTCTATAGTTACAGTAATACTACTCTATAGCTACAGTAATACTACTCTATAGTTACAGTAATACTACTCTATAGTTACAGTAATACTACTCTATAGTTACAGTAATACTACTCTATAGCTACAGTAATACTACTCTATAGTTACAGTAATACTACTCTATAGTTACAGTAATACTACTCTATAGTTACAGTAATACTACTCTATAGTTACAGTAATACTACTATATAGTTACAGTAATACTACTCTATAGCTACAGTAATACTACTCTATAGTTACAGTAATACTACTCTATAGCTACAGTAATACTACTCTATAGTTACAGTAATACTACTCTATAGCTCTATAGTTACAGTAATACTACTCTATAGCTACAGTAATACTACTCTATAGTTACAGTAATACTACTCTATAGTTACAGTAATACTACTCTATAGCTACAGTAATACTACTCTATAGTTACAGTAATACTACTCTATAGTTACAGTAATACTACTCTAGAGTTACAGTAATACTACTATATAGTTACAGTAATACTACTCTATAGCTACAGTAATACTACTCTATAGTTACAGTAATACTACTCTATAGCTACAGTAATACTACTCTATAGTTACAGTAATACTACTCTATAGCTCTATAGTTACAGTAATACTACTCTATAGCTACAGTAATACTACTCTATAGTTACAGTAATACTACTCTATAGTTACAGTAATACTACTCTATAGCTACAGTAATACTACTCTATAGTTACAGTAATACTACTCTATAGCTCTATAGTTACAGTAATACTACTCTATAGCTACAGTAATACCACTCTATAGTTACAGTAATACTACTCTATAGCTACAGTAATACTACTCTATAGTTACAGTAATACTACTCTATAGTTACAGTAATACCACTCTATAGCTACAGTAATACTACTCTATAGTTACAGTAATACTACTCTATAGTTACAGTAATACTACTCTATAGTTACAGTAATACTACTCTATAGCTCTATAGTTACAGTAATACTACTCTATAGCTACAGTAATACTACTCTATAGTTACAGTAATACTACTCTATAGTTACAGTAATACTACTCTATAGCTACAGTAATACTACTCTATAGTTACAGTAATACTACTCTATAGTTACAGTAATACTACTCTGTAGTTACAGTAATACTACTCTATAGCTCTATAGTTACAGTAATACTACTCTATAGCTACAGTAATACTACTCTATAGTTACAGTAATACTACTCTATAGCTCTATAGTTACAGTAATACTACTCTATAGCTACAGTAATACTACTCTATAGTTACAGTAATACTACTCTATAGCTACAGTAATACTACTCTATAGTTACAGTAATACTACTCTATAGTTACAGTAATTCTACTCTATAGTTACAGTAATACTACTCTATAGTTACAGTAATACTACTCTATAGCTCTATAGTTACAGTAATACTACTCTATAGCTACAGTAATACTACTCTATAGTTACAGTAATACTACTCTATAGCTACAGTAATACTACTCTATAGTTACAGTAATACTACTCTATAGTTACAGTAATACTACTCTATAGTTACAGTAATACTACTCTATAGTTACAGTAATACTACTCTATAGTTACAGTAATACTACTCTATAGTTACAGTAACATACTAGCAAGGCTACAGTATTACTACTCTATATCTACAGTAATACTACTCTATAGTTACAGTAATACTACTCTATAGCTACAGTAATACTACTCTATATCTACAGTAATGCTACTCTATAGTTACAGTAATACTACTCTATAGTTACAGTAATACTACTCTATAGTTACAGTAATACTACTTTATAGTTACAGTAATACTACTCTATAGTTACAGTAATACTACTCTATAGCTACAGTAATACTACTCTATAGTTACAGTTATACTACTCTATAGGTGCAGTAATACTACTCTATAGTTACAGTAATACTACTCTATAGCTACAGTAATACTACTCTATAGTTACAGTAATACTACTCTATAGTTACAGTAATACTACTCCATAGTTACAGTAATACTACTCTATAGCTACAGTAATACTACTCTATAGTTACAGTAATACTACTCTATAGTTACAGTAATACTACTCTATAGTTACAGTAATACTACTCTATAGTTACAGTAATACTACTATATAGTTACAGTAATACTACTCTATAGCTACAGTAATACTACTCTATAGTTACAGTAATACTACTCTATAGCTACAGTAATACTACTCTATAGTTACAGTAATACTACTCTATAGCTCTATAGTTACAGTAATACTACTCTATAGCTACAGTAATACTACTCTATAGTTACAGTAATACTACTCTATGGTTACAGTAATACTACTCTATAGCTACAGTAATACTACTCTATAGTTACAGTAATACTACTCTATAGTTACAGTAATACTACTCTATAGTTACAGTAATACTACTCTATAGCTACAGTAATACTACTCTATAGTTACAGTAATACTACTCTATAGCTACAGTAATACTACTCTATAGTTACAGTAATACTACTCTATAGTTACAGTAATACTACTCTATAGTTACAGTAATACTACTCTATAGTTACAGTAATACTACTCTATAGCTACAGTAATACTACTCTATAGCTACAGTAATACTACTCTATAGTTACAGTAATACTACTCTATAGCTACAGTAATACTACTCTAGCAAGGCTACAGTATTACTACTCTATATCTACAGTAATACTACTCTATAGTTACAGTAATACTACTCTATAGTTACAGTAATACTACTCTATAGTTACAGTAATACTACTCTATATCTACAGTAACAGTACTCTATATCTACAGTAATACTACTCTATAGTTACAGTAATACTACTCTATATCTACAGTAATACTACTCTATATCTAAAGTAATACTACTCTATATCTACAGTAATACTACTCTATATCTAAAGTAATACTACTCTATATCTACAGTATTACTACTCTATATCTACAGTAATACTACTCTATATCTACAGTAATACTACTCTATAGTTACAGTAATACTACTCTATATCTACAGTAATACTACTCTATATCTACAGTAATACTACTCTATAGTTACAGTAATACTACTCTATATCTACAGTAATACTACTCTACATCTACAGTAATACTACTCTATAGTTACAGTAATACTACTCTATATCTACAGTAATACTACTCTATATCTACAGTAATACTACTCTATAGTTACAGTAATACTACTCTATATCTACAGTAATACTACTCTATAGTTACAGTAATACTACTCTATATCTACAGTAATACTACTCTATATCTACAGTAACACTACTCTATAGTTACAGTAATACTACTCTATATCTACAGTAATACTACTCTATATCTACAGTAATACTACTCTATATCTACAGTAATACTACTCTATAGTTACAGTAATACTACTCTATATCTACAGTAATACTACTCTATAGTTACAGTAATACTACTCTATATCTACAGTAATACTACTCTATATCTACAGTAACACTACTCTATAGTTACAGTAATACTACTCTATATCTACAGTAATACTACTCTATATCTACAGTAATACTACTCTATATCTACAGTAATACTACTCTATAGCTTTAAACCATAAAGGCTGTGAAATATAGGTGATGTTGTGTCGTTGCTTCAGTTTGGGTGGCAAGGTGTTGTTGCTGACTAGTTGATCCTCAAAGGTTAATCCCCTGCTCTCATTCTAATGTTCCAATTAATTACCTTCTCGGAGCTCTGAACATTGTTTACTGTTTACGGAAGGTGAAGAATGGACGAAGCACGTCGGTGAGCGACGACTGTAATTACAGTAGTATCACCTCATTACGGGCTGACCTTGGGCTAGGTCATGACGTTGTGGGTTGTGTTTCCTGGATAGTGTACTTGTTTCATTTGTATTTTGTGGAACTTGATAAAAGGTCATGTGCTTTTTAGCGAAAAGGTTCAAGGTCAATTATGGTGTTCAACAAGACTCTGTGCTCGACCCAATATTTAATATTTATTTCCTATATATTTTTATTCTGGAACATAAGACTTGGACACGGAGCTCAACAGGATGTGATGTTATTCTGGGACATGCAACCACCA
Source organism: Oncorhynchus mykiss (assembly GCF_057628025.1). Classification (NCBI taxonomy): domain Eukaryota; kingdom Metazoa; phylum Chordata; class Actinopteri; order Salmoniformes; family Salmonidae; genus Oncorhynchus; species Oncorhynchus mykiss. The sequence goes on along the minus strand of NC_143039.1, from coordinate 2,668,960 downwards.
TCTGAATTAGTTAATGTGGCAGACAGGAATGTATATTGGCATGGCTAACCAATATTCATCCCTACAGTAACATGTAAATTACACATACTGATTTGTGGAACTCTAAACTTAAAATGACAAAGAATTTAACAAAACAACCCTGTATTTTGAGACAACAGTAGTAATTGTATTTGTGAGACAGCAGTAGTAACTGTATCTGTGAGACAACAGTAGTAATTGTATCTGTGAGACAACAGTAGTAATTGTATCTGTGAGACAACAGTAGTAATTGTATCTGTGAGACAGCAGTAGTAATTGTATCTGTGAGACAACAGTAGTAACTGTATCTGTGAGACAACAGTAGTAATTGTATTTGTGAGACAACAGTAGTAACTGTATCTGTGAGGTAACAGTAGTAATTGTATCTGTGAGACAACAGTAGTAATTGTATCTGTGAGACAACAGTAGTAATTGTATCTGTGAGACAACAGTAGTAATTGTATTTGTGAGACAACAGTAGTAACTGTATCTGTGAGGTAACAGTAGTAATTGTATCTGTGAGACAACAGTAGTAATTGTATCTGTGAGACAACAGTAGTAATTGTATCTGTGAGACAGCAGTAGTAATTGTATCTGTGAGGTAACAGTAGTAACTGTATCTGTGAGACAGCAGTAGTAACTGTATCTGTGAGACAACAGCAGTAATTGTATTTGTGAGGTAACAGTAGTAACTGTATCTGTGAGACAGCAGTAGTAACTGTATCTGTGAGACAACAGTAGTAATTGTATCTGTGAGGTAACAGTAGTAACTGTATCTGTGAGACAGCAGTAGTAACTGTATCTGTGAGACAACAGTAGTAATTGTATTTGTGAGGTAACAGTAGTAACTGTATCTGTGAGACAACAGTAGTAATTGTATCTGTGAGACAGCAGTAGTAACTGTATCTGTGAGGTAACAGTAGTAACTGTATCTGTGAGGTAACAGTAGTAACTGTATCTGTGAGGTAACAGTAGTAATTGTATCTGTGAGACAACAGTAGTAATTGTATCTGTGAGACAGCAGTAGTAATTGTATTTGTGAGACAACAGTAGTAACTGTATCTGTGAGGTAACAGTAGTAATTGTATCTGTGAGACAACAGTAGTAATTGTATCTGTGAGACAGCAGTAGTAATTGTATCTGTGAGACAACAGTAGTAACTGTATCTGTGAGGTAACAGTAGTAACTGTATCTGTGAGGTAACAGTAGTAATTATCTGTGAGACAACAGTAGTAACTGTATCTGTGAGGTAACAACCCTGCAGTCTTTGTGGGATATCCCTTTGTGTTTTTCCTCTCGCGGGTCAGTTCTTACTGAATCTGCCCTGAGGGTCCTCATCTCAGCTCTGTTGACACGTCTTTCATTTCTGCTCCTAATTGACTCTCAGGTCCCAGTTCTTTGCTTTGGTTTCCTCTCTACTGTAATGAAAGGACTTGCTCTCT
>NC_143039.1:2645000-2662500 GCF_057628025.1 Oncorhynchus mykiss | reverse complement strand
TTTCAGCTAAGGTAAAGACAACAACCTGACAGTTTCAGCTAAGGTAAAGACAACAACCTGACAGTTTCAGCTAAGGCAAAGACAACAACATGACAGTTTCAGCTAGGGTAAAGACAACAACCTGACAGTTTCAGCTAAGGTAAAGACAACAACCTGACAGTTTCAGCTAAGGTAAAGACAACAACCTGACAGTTTCAGCTAAGGTAAAGACAACAACCTGACAGTTTCAGCTAAGGTAAAGACAACAACCTGACAGTTTCAGCTAGGGTAAAGACAACAACCTGACAGTTTCAGCTAAGGTAAAGACAACAACCTGACAGTTTCAGCTAAGGTAAAGACAACAACCTGACAGTTTCAGCTAGGGTAAAGACAACAACCTGACAGTTTCAGCTAAGGTAAAGACAACAACCTGACAGTTTCAGCTAAGGTAAAGACAACAACCTGACAGTTTCAGCTAGGGTAAAGACAACAACATGACAGTTTCAGCTAAGGTAAAGACAACAACCTGACAGTTTCAGCTAGGGTAAAGACAACAACCTGACAGTTTCAGCTAAGGTAAAGACAACAACCTGACAGTTTCAGCTAGGGTAAAGACAACAACATGACAGTTTCAGCTAAGGTAAAGACAACAACCTGACAGTTTCAGCTAGGGTAAAGACAACAACCTGACAGTTTCAGCTAGGGTAAAGACAACAACCTGACAGTTTCAGCTAGGGTAAAGACAACAACCTGACAGTTTCAGCTAAGGTAAAGACAACAACCTGACAGTTTCAGCTAAGGTAAAGACAACAACATGACAGTTTCAGCTAAGGTAAAGACAACAGCATGACAGTTCCAGCTAAGGTAAAGACAACAACCTGACAGTTTCAGCTAAGGTAAAGACAACATGACAGTTTCAGCTAAGGTAAAGACAACAACCTGACAGTTTCAGCTAGGGTAAAGACAACAGCATGACAGTTTCAGCTAAGGTAAAGACAACAACCTGACAGTTTCAGCTAGGGTAAAGACAACAACCTGACAGTTTCAGCTAAGGTAAAGACAACAACCTGACAGTTTCAGCTAAGGTAAAGACAACAGCATGACAGTTTCAGCTAAGGTAAAGACAACAACCTGACAGTTTCAGCTAGGGTAAAGACAACAACCTGACAGTTTCAGCTAAGGTAAAGACAACAACCTGACAGTTTCAGCTAAGGTAAAGACAACAACCTGACAGTTTCAGCTAAGGTAAAGACAACAACCTGACAGTTTCAGCTAAGGCAAAGACAACAACATGACAGTTTCAGCTAGGGTAAAGACAACAACCTGACAGTTTCAGCTAAGGTAAAGACAACAACCTGACAGTTTCAGCTAAGGTAAAGACAACAACCTGACAGTTTCAGCTAAGGTTAAGACAACAACCTGACAGTTTCAGCTAAGGTAAAGACAACAACCTGACAGTTTCAGCTAAGGTAAAGACAACAACCTGACAGTTTCAGCTAAGGTAAAGACAACAACCTGACAGTTTCAGCTAAGGTAAAGACAACAACCTGACAGTTTCAGCTAAGGTAAAGACAACAACCTGACAGTTTCAGCTAAGGTAAAGACAACAACCTGACAGTTTCAGCTAAGGCAAAGACAACAACATGACAGTTTCAGCTAGGGTAAAGACAACAACCTGACAGTTTCAGCTAGGGTAAAGACAACAACCTGACAGTTTCAGCTAAGGTAAAGACAACAACCTGACAGTTTCAGCTAAGGTAAAGACAACAACCTGACAGTTTCAGCTAAGGTAAAGACAACAACCTGACAGTTTCAGCTAAGGTAAAGACAACAACCTGACAGTTTCAGCTAAGGTAAAGACAACAACCTGACAGTTTCAGCTAAGGTAAAGACAACAACCTGACAGTTTCAGCTAAGGCAAAGACAACAACATGACAGTTTCAGCTAGGGTAAAGACAACAACCTGACAGTTTCAGCTAAGGTAAAGACAACAACCTGACAGTTTCAGCTAAGGTAAAGACAACAACCTGACAGTTTCAGCTAAGGTAAAGACAACAACCTGACAGTTTCAGCTAAGGTAAAGACAACAACCTGACAGTTTCAGCTAGGGTAAAGACAACAACCTGACAGTTTCAGCTAAGGTAAAGACAACAACCTGACAGTTTCAGCTAAGGTAAAGACAACAACCTGACAGTTTCAGCTAGGGTAAAGACAACAACCTGACAGTTTCAGCTAAGGTAAAGACAACAACCTGACAGTTTCAGCTAAGGTAAAGACAACAACCTGACAGTTTCAGCTAGGGTAAAGACAACAACATGACAGTTTCAGCTAAGGTAAAGACAACAACCTGACAGTTTCAGCTAGGGTAAAGACAACAACCTGACAGTTTCAGCTAAGGTAAAGACAACAACCTGACAGTTTCAGCTAGGGTAAAGACAACAACATGACAGTTTCAGCTAAGGTAAAGACAACAACCTGACAGTTTCAGCTAGGGTAAAGACAACAACCTGACAGTTTCAGCTAGGGTAAAGACAACAACCTGACAGTTTCAGCTAGGGTAAAGACAACAACCTGACAGTTTCAGCTAAGGTAAAGACAACAACCTGACAGTTTCAGCTAAGGTAAAGACAACAACATGACAGTTTCAGCTAAGGTAAAGACAACAGCATGACAGTTCCAGCTAAGGTAAAGACAACAACCTGACAGTTTCAGCTAAGGTAAAGACAACATGACAGTTTCAGCTAAGGTAAAGACAACAACCTGACAGTTTCAGCTAGGGTAAAGACAACAGCATGACAGTTTCAGCTAAGGTAAAGACAACAACCTGACAGTTTCAGCTAGGGTAAAGACAACAACCTGACAGTTTCAGCTAAGGTAAAGACAACAACCTGACAGTTTCAGCTAAGGTAAAGACAACAGCATGACAGTTTCAGCTAAGGTAAAGACAACAACCTGACAGTTTCAGCTAGGGTAAAGACAACAACCTGACAGTTTCAGCTAAGGTAAAGACAACAACCTGACAGTTTCAGCTAAGGTAAAGACAACAACCTGACAGTTTCAGCTAAGGTAAAGACAACAACCTGACAGTTTCAGCTAGGGTAAAGACAACAACCTGACAGTTTCAGCTAAGGTAAAGACAACAACCTGACAGTTTCAGCTAAGGTAAAGACAACAACCTGACAGTTTCAGCTAAGGTAAAGACAACAACCTGACAGTTTCAGCTAAGGTAAAGACAACAACCTGACAGTTTCAGCTAAGGTAAAGACAACAACCTGACAGTTTCAGCTAGGGTAAAGACAACAACCTGACAGTTTCAGCTAAGGTAAAGACAACAACCTGACAGTTTCAGCTAGGGTAAAGACAACAACCTGACAGTTTCAGCTAAGGTAAAGACAACAACCTGACAGTTTCAGCTAGGGTAAAGACAACAACATGACAGTTTCAGCTAAGGTAAAGACAACAACCTGACAGTTTCAGCTAAGGTAAAGACAACAACCTGACAGTTTCAGCTAAGGTAAAGACAACAACCTGACAGTTTCAGCTAAGGTAAAGACAACAACCTGACAGTTTCAGCTAAGGTAAAGACAACAACCTGACAGTTTCAGCTAAGGTAAAGACAACAACCTGACAGTTTCAGCTAGGGTAAAGACAACAACCTGACAGTTTCAGCTAAGGTAAAGACAACAACCTGACAGTTTCAGCTAAGGTAAAGACAACAACCTGACAGTTTCAGCTAGGGTAAAGACAACAACCTGACAGTTTCAGCTAGGGTAAAGACAACAACCTGACAGTTTCAGCTAGGGTAAAGACAACAACCTGACAGTTTCAGCTAAGGTAAAGACAACAACCTGACAGTTTCAGCTAGGGTAAAGACAACAACATGACAGTTTCAGCTAAGGTAAAGACAACAACCTGACAGTTTCAGCTAAGGTAAAGACAACAACCTGACAGTTTCAGCTAAGGTAAAGACAACAACCTGACAGTTTCAGCTAGGGTAAAGACAACAACCTGACAGTTTCAGCTAAGGTAAAGACAACAACCTGACAGTTTCAGCTAGGGTAAAGACAACAACCTGACAGTTTCAGCTAAGGTAAAGACAACAACCTGACAGTTTCAGCTAAGGTAAAGACAACAACCTGACAGTTTCAGCTAAGGTAAAGACAACAACCTGACAGTTTCAGCTAAGGTAAAGACAACAACCTGACAGTTTCAGCTAAGGTAAAGACAACAACCTGACAGTTTCAGCTAAGGCAAAGACAACAACATGACAGTTTCAGCTAAGGTAAAGACAACAACCTGACAGTTTCAGCTAGGGTAAAGACAACAACCTGACAGTTTCAGCTAAGGTAAAGACAACAACCTGACAGTTTCAGCTAAGGTAAAGACAACAGCATGACAGTTTCAGCTAAGGTAAAGACAACAACATGACAGTTTCAGCTAAGGTAAAGACAACAACCTGACAGTTTCAGCTAAGGTAAAGACAACAACCTGACAGTTTCAGCTAAGGTAAAGACAACAACCTGACAGTTTCAGCTAAGGTAAAGACAACAACCTGACAGTTTCAGCTAAGGTAAAGACAACAACCTGACAGTTTCAGCTAAGGTAAAGACAACAACCTGACAGTTTCAGCTAAGGTAAAGACAACAACCTGACAGTTTCAGCTAAGGTAAAGACAACAACCTGACAGTTTCAGCTAGGGTAAAGACAACAACCTGACAGTTTCAGCTAAGGTAAAGACAACAGCATGACAGTTTCAGCTAAGGTAAAGACAACAACATGACAGTTTCAGCTAAGGTAAAGACAACAACATGACAGTTTCAGCTAAGGTAAAGACAACAACCTGACAGTTTCAGCTAAGGTAAAGACAACAACCTGACAGTTTCAGCTAAGGTAAAGACAACAACCTGACAGTTTCAGCTAGGGTAAAGACAACAACCTGACAGTTTCAGCTAAGGTAAAGACAACAACCTGACAGTTTCAGCTAGGGTAAAGACAACAACCTGACAGTTTCAGCTAGGGTAAAGACAACAACCTGACAGTTTCAGCTAAGGTAAAGACAACAACCTGACAGTTTCAGCTAAGGTAAAGACAACAACCTGACAGTTTCAGCTAGGGTAAAGACAACAACCTGACAGTTTCAGCTAAGGTAAAGACAACAACCTGACAGTTTCAGCTAGGGTAAAGACAACAACCTGACAGTTTCAGCTAAGGTAAAGACAACAACCTGACAGTTTCAGCTAAGGTAAAGACAACAACCTGACAGTTTCAGCTAAGGTAAAGACAACAACCTGACAGTTTCAGCTAAGGTAAAGACAACAACCTGACAGTTTCAGCTAAGGTAAAGACAACAACCTGACAGTTTCAGCTAAGGCAAAGACAACAACATGACAGTTTCAGCTAAGGTAAAGACAACAACCTGACAGTTTCAGCTAGGGTAAAGACAACAACCTGACAGTTTCAGCTAAGGTAAAGACAACAACCTGACAGTTTCAGCTAAGGTAAAGACAACAGCATGACAGTTTCAGCTAAGGTAAAGACAACAACATGACAGTTTCAGCTAAGGTAAAGACAACAACCTGACAGTTTCAGCTAAGGTAAAGACAACAACCTGACAGTTTCAGCTAAGGTAAAGACAACAACCTGACAGTTTCAGCTAAGGTAAAGACAACAACCTGACAGTTTCAGCTAAGGTAAAGACAACAACCTGACAGTTTCAGCTAAGGTAAAGACAACAACCTGACAGTTTCAGCTAAGGTAAAGACAACAACCTGACAGTTTCAGCTAGGGTAAAGACAACAACCTGACAGTTTCAGCTAAGGTAAAGACAACAGCATGACAGTTTCAGCTAAGGTAAAGACAACAACATGACAGTTTCAGCTAAGGTAAAGACAACAACATGACAGTTTCAGCTAAGGTAAAGACAACAACCTGACAGTTTCAGCTAAGGTAAAGACAACAACCTGACAGTTTCAGCTAAGGTAAAGACAACAACCTGACAGTTTCAGCTAGGGTAAAGACAACAACCTGACAGTTTCAGCTAAGGTAAAGACAACAACCTGACAGTTTCAGCTAGGGTAAAGACAACAACCTGACAGTTTCAGCTAAGGTAAAGACAACAACCTGACAGTTTCAGCTAGGGTAAAGACAACAACCTGACAGTTTCAGCTAAGGTAAAGACAACAACCTGACAGTTTCAGCTAAGGTAAAGACAACAACCTGACAGTTTCAGCTAGGGTAAAGACAACAACCTGACAGTTTCAGCTAGGGTAAAGACAACATGACAGTTTCAGCTAAGGAAAAGACAACAACCTGACAGTTTCAGCTAGGGTAAAGACAACAACCTGACAGTTTCAGCTAGGGTAAAGACAACAACCTGACAGTTTCAGCTAAGGTATTGTCAATGCTTAAGCACTTGAATAACTACATGTACATACTACCTCAACTAACCGGTGCCCCCGCACATTGACTCGGTATCAGTACCACCTGTATATATTGGGATTTTACTGCTGCTATTTAATTACTTGTTACTATTATCTCTTATTCTTATCCATATTTATGTAAACTGCATTGTTGGTTCAGGGCTCGTAAGTAAGCATTTCACTGTAAGGTCTACTACACCTGTTGTATTCAGCATTTCACTGTGAGGTCTACTACAACTGTTGTATTCAGCATTTCACTGTAAGGTCTACTACACCTGTTGTATTCAGCATTTCACTGTGAGGTCTACTACACCTGTTGTATTCAGCATTTCACTGTGAGGTCTACTACACCTGTTGTGTTCAGCATTTCACTGTAAGGTCTACTACACCTGTTGTATTCAGCATTTCACTGTGAGGTCTACTACACCTGTTGTATTCAGCATTTCACTGTAAGGTCATCTACACCTGTTGTATTCAGCATTTCACTGTGAGGTCTACTACACCTGTTGTAATCGGCATTTCACTGTAAGGTCTACTACACCTGTTGTATTCAGCATTTCACTGTGAGGTCTACTACACCTGTTGTAATTGGCATTTCACTGTAAGGTCTACTACACCTGTTGTATTCAGCATTTCACTGTGAGGTCTACTACACCTGTTGTAATCGGCAATTCACTGTGAGGTCTACTACACCTGTTGTATTCAGCATTTCACTGTGAGGTCTACTACACCTGTTGTATTCAGCATTTCACTGTGAGGTCTACTACACCTGTTGTATTCAGCATTTCACTGTAAGGTCTACTACACCTGTTGTATTCAGCATTTCACTGTGAGGTCTACTACACCTGTTGTATTCAGCATTTCACTGTGAGGTCTACTACACCTGTTGTATTCAGCATTTCACTGTGAGGTCTACTACACCTGTTGTATTCATCATTTCACTGTGAGGTCTACTACACCTGTTGTATTCAGAATTTCACTGTGAGGTCTACTACACCTGTTGTATTCAGCATTTCACTGTGAGGTCTACTACACCTGTTGTATTCAGCATTTCACTGTGAGGTCTACTACACCTGTTGTATTCAGCATTTCACTGTGAGGTCTACTACACCTGTTGTATTCAGCATTTCACTGTGAGGTCTACTACACCTGTTGTATTCAGCATTTCACTGTAAGGTCTACTACACCTGTTGTATTCAGCATTTCAATGTAAGGTCTACTACACCTGTTGTAATCAGCATTTCACTGTGAGGTCTACTACACCTGTTGTATTCAGCATTTCACTGTGAGGTCTACTACACCTGTTGTATTCAGCATTTCACTGTGAGGTCTACTACACCTGTTGTATTCAGCATTTCACTGTAAGGTCTACTACACCTGTTGTATTCAGCATTTCACTGTGAGGTCTACTACACCTGTTGTATTCATCATTTCACTGTAAGGTCTACTACACCTGTTGTATTCAGCATTTCACTGTGAGGTCTACTACACCTGTTGTATTCAGCATTTCACTGTAAGGTCTACTACACCTGTTGTATTCATCATTTCACTGTGAGGTCTACTACACCTGTTGTATTCAGCATTTCACTGTGAGGTCTACTACACCTGTTGTATTCAGCATTTCACTGTGAGGTCTACTACACCTGTTGTATTCAGCATTTCACTGTGAGGTCTACTACACCTGTTGTATTCAGCATTTCACTGTAAGGTCTACTACACCTGTTTTATTCAGCATTTCACTGTGAGGTCTACTACACCTGTTGTATTCAGCATTTCACTGTAAGGTCTACTACACCTGTTGTATTCAGCATTTCACTATGAGGTCTACTACACCTGTTGTATTCAGCATTTCACTGTGAGGTCTACTACACCTGTTGTATTCATCATTTCACTGTAACGTCTACTCCACCTGTTGTATTCAGCATTTCACTGTAAGGTCTACTACACCTGTTGTATTCATCATTTCACTGTAAGGTCTACTACACCTGTTGTATTCAGCATTTCACTGTGAGGTCTACTACACCTGTTGTATTCAGCATTTCACTGTAAGGTCTACTACACCTGTTGTATTCAGCATTTCACTGTGAGGTCTACTACACCTGTTGTATTCAGCATTTCACTGTGAGGTCTACTACACCTGTTGTATTCAGCATTTCAATGTGAGGTCTACTACACCTGTTGTATTCAGCATTTCACTGTGAGGTCTACTACACCTGTTGTATTCATCATTTCACTGTACGGTCTACTACACCTGTTGTATTCAGCATTTCACTGTGAGGTCTACTACACCTGTTGTATTCAGCATTTCACTGTAAGGTCTACTACACCTGTTGTATTCAGCATTTCACTGTGAGGTCTGCCTTGGAATTTAGAACTCCATAACAGAACCTCTTTACATTCAGCAAGGTTCTGTTCAATAAGTTCAGACTCTTCAGAACAGCTGACACCCTGGTGTCTGTTGGCCTTGTGTCTAGAATGGATACCATTTATCTGCCTTGGAATTTAGAACTCCATAACAGAACCTCTTTACATTCAGTAAGGTTCTGTTCAATAAGTTCAGACTCTTCAGAACAGCTGACACCCTGGTGTCTGTTGGCCTTGTGTCTAGAATGGATACCGTTTAAGTCAGACAGGGTGAGTTAAGTCCACGGTCAACATGATGGAGTTTCAGAAAGTCCTAATGGTTTCGTAACATTTCTCTCAAATGTAATCCTGTATTGGGAAATGGTTTTCAAACCCCCATGCTGTTGAACGAGGCCAAACCACAAATTACAGTGTAGTATGAATCACGACATGACTGAGAGTCAAGCTGTTCCAAGAACAGACCCATGTTTCTGAGGAGATAGATGTCTCTGCCCGTCCCTTCCTCCCCTCTCCTCCCCTGCTCCTTCCTCCCCTCTCCTCCCCCGTTCCTTTCTCCCCCATTCCTTCTTCCCCCGTTCCTTCCTCTCCCCTCTCCCCCTGTTTCTTCCTCCCCCTTCCTCCGTTCCTTCCTCCCCCTCCTCCCCTCCTTCCTTGATCCTTCCTACCCCATGCTGGGCTGTAGGTCTACTAAACGGTGCTGGGCTGTAGGTCTACTGAAAGGTGCTGGGCTGTAGGTCTACTGAATGGCTCTGGGCTGTAGGTCTACTGAATGGTGCTGGGCTGTAGGTCTGCTGAATGGTGCTGTAGGTCTACTGAATGGTGCTGGGCTGTAGGTCTACTGAATGGTGCTGGGCTGTAGGTCTACTGAATGGCGCTGGGCTGTAGGTCTACTGAATGGCGCTGGGCTGTAGGTCTACTGAATGGCGCTGGGCTGTAGGTCTACTGAATGGTGCTGGGCTGTAGGTCTACTGAATGGTGCTGGGCTGTAGGTCTACTGAATGGTGCTGGGCTGTAGGTCTACTGAATGGTGCTGGGCTGTAGGTCTACTGAATGGTGCTGGGCTGTAGGTCTACTGAATGGTGCTGAGCTGTAGGTCTACTGAACGGTGCTGGGCTGTAGGTCTACTGAATGGCTCTGGGCTGTAGGTCTACTGAATGGTGCTGGGCTGTAGGTCTACTGAATGGTGCTGGGCTGTAGGTCTACTGAACGGTGCTGGGCTGTTGGTCTCCTGAATGGTGCTGCGCTGTAGGTCTACTGAATGGCGCTGGGCTGTAGGTCTACTGAATGGCGCTGTAGGTCTACTGAATGGTGCTGGGCTGTAGGTCTACTGAATGGTGCTGGGCTGTAGCTCTACTGAATGGTTCTGTAGGTCTACTGAATGGCGCTGTAGATCTACTGAATGGAGCTGGGCTGTAGGTCTACTGAACGGTGCTGGGCTGTAGGTCTACTGAATGGTGCTGGGCTGTAGATCTACTGAACGGTGCTGGGATGTAGGTTTACTGAATGGTGCTGGGCTGTAGGTCTACTGAATGGTGCTGGGCTGTAGGTCTACTGAATGGTGATGGGCTGTAGGTCTCCTGAATGGTGCTGGGCTGTAGGTCTACTGAATGGTGCTGGGCTGTAGGTCTACTGAATGGTGCTGGGCTCTAGGTCTACTGAATGGTGCTGGGCTGTAGGTTTACTGAACGGTGCTGGGCTGTAGGTCTACTGAATGGTTCTGTAGGTCTACTAAATGGCGCTGTAGGTCTACTGAATGGGTCTGTAGGTCTACTGAATGGGGCTGTAGGTCTACTGAATGGCGCTTGGCTGTAGGTCTACTGAATGGTGCTGGGCTGTAGGTCTACTGAATGGTGCTGGGCTGTAGGTCTACTGAATGGCGCTTGGCTGTAGGTCTACTGAATGGCGCTGGGCTGTAGGTCTACTGAATGGTGCTGGGCTGTAGGTCTACTGAATGGGGCTGTAGGTCTACTGAATGGTGCTGGGCTGTAGTTCTACTGAATGGGGCTGTAGGTCTACTGAATGGTGCTGGGCTGTAGGTCTACTGAATGGTGCTGGGCTGTAGGTCTACTGAATGGGTCTGTAGGTCTACTGAATGGTGCTGGGCTGTAGGTCTACTGAATGGGTCTGTAGGTCTACTGAATGGTGCTGGGCTGTAGGTCTACTGAATGGGGCTGTAGGTCTACTGAATGGGGCTGTAGGTCTACTGAATGGGGCTGTAGGTCTACTGAATGGTGCTGGGCTGTAGGTCTACTGAATGGTGCTGGGCTGTAGGTCTACTGAATGGGTCTGTAGGTCTACTGAATGGGGCTGTAGGTCTACTGAATGGGTCTGTAGGTCTACTGAATGGGGCTGTAGGTCTACTGAATGGGTCTGTAGGTCTACTGAATGGGGCTGTAGGTCTACTGAATGGTGCTGTAGGTCTACTGAATGATGTTGGGCTGTAGGTCTACTGAATGGCGCTGGGCTGTAGGTCTACTGAATGGTGCTGTGCTGTAGGTCTACTGAATGGTGCTGTATGTCTACTGAATGGTGCTGGGCTGTAGGTCTACTGAATGGTGCTGTGCTGTAGGTCTACTGAATGGTGCTGTAGGTCTACTGAATGGTGCTGTAGGTCTACTGAATGGTGCTGGGCTGTAGGTCAACTGAATGGTGCTGTGCTGTAGGTCTACTGAATGGTGCTGTAGGTCTACTGAATGGTGCTGGGCTGTAGGTCTACTGAATGGTGCTGGGCTGTAGGTCTACTGAATGGCGCTGGGCTGTAGGTCTACTGAATGGTGCTGGGCTGTAGGTCTACTGAATGGTGCTGGGCTGTAGGTCTACTGAATGGTGCTGGGCTGTAGGTCTACTGAATGGGGCTGTAGGTCTACTGAATGGCGCTGGGCTGTAGGTCTACTGAATGGGGCTGTAGGTCTACTGAATGGCGCTGTAGGTCTACTGAACGGTGCTGGGCTGTAGGTCTACTGAATGGGGCTGTAGGTCTACTGAATGGTGCTGGGCTGTAGGTCTACTGAATGGTGCTGGGCTATTATTGTCAAATCGGTTGATATTTGACGAGTTGAGGTTGCCATTGTAGTAATCCCTTTTAGATAACAAGACTCCTCGATATGACTAATGCACATCTGTGGTATCCCTGTCCTACCTGGCGGATTGTAAAGTAGGTTTGTTTTCTCCACAGTAAGTTAACAGGGTGTGTCTCTATGTGGTCTTTCAGGTGTTCCAGGGGTGTGGTCAGCCCAAGCCGTCTGGGATGGGCAGCAGCAGATCAGCCAGGGGGATCTCTGATGTCTTCAACGCCCGATTCAGACCCTACAGCCCAGAGGAGAGACCCACCACGGCCGCTGGCACCAGCCTGGACAGACTGGTAAGAGATGAGGACAGGGAGGAGGACAGACTGGTAAGAGAGGAGGACAGGGAGGAGGACAGACTGGTAAGAGATGAGGACAGGGAAGAGGACAGACTGGTAAGAGAGGAGGATAGGGAGAAGGACAGACTGGTAAGATAGGAGGACAGGGAGGAGGACAGACTGGTAAGAGAGGAGGACAGGAAGGAGGACAGACTGGTGGGATAGGAGGACAGGGAGGAGGACAGACTGGTAAGAGATGAGGACAGTGAGGAGGACAGACTGGTCAGAGATGAGGCCAGGGAGGAGGACAGACTGGTGGGATAGGAGGACAGGGAGGAGGACAGACGGGTAAGAGAGGAGTACAGACTGGTAAGATAGGAGGACAGACTGGTAAGAGATGAGGACAGACTGGTAAGAGAGGAGGGCAGGGAGAAGGACAGACTGGTAAGAGAGGAGGACAGGGAGGAAGGCAGGGAGAAGGACAGACTGGTAAGAGAGGAGGGCAGGGAGAAGGACAGACTGGTAAGAGAGGAGGACAGTGAGGAAGGCAGGGAGAAGGACAGACTGGTAAGAGAGGAGGGCAGGGAGAAGGACAGACTGGTAAGAGAGGAGGACAGGGAGAAGGACAGACTGGTAAGGGAGAAGGACAGACTGGTAAGAGAGGAGGAGAGGGAGAAGGAGAGACTGGTAAGGGAGAAGGACAGACTGGTAAGAGAAGAGGACAGGGAGAAGGACAAACTGGTAAGGGAGAAGGACAGACTGGTAAGAGAGGAGGACAGGGAGAAGGACAGACTGGTAAGAGAGGAGGACAAGGAGGAAGGCAGGGAGAAGGACAGACTGGTAAGAGAGGAGGACAGGGAGGAGGACAGTGAAGGGATACTCTACTCTAGACATTTCTGTATCAGATATCTAGGGTTGGGGGTAGGATAATCTGATCCTAGATCTGTGGTTAGGGGAAGGAGAAGGAAGGGTGGCAGGGAGAGAACCACTCTAGTCTCAGATGTAGACAAGAGACCAGAATCTTCTATATCAGACCAACGTTATAGAAGTCTCTGGAAGTGTGAAATCATACTGTCTACTGAGAGAACCAGCAGAGAGATAGTTTGAGATTAAATCACTTTTATGTTATCCCCTGAGTCCTTCTCTGAGTCCAAAATGGCACCCTATTCCCTATATAGTGCACTAGTTTTGATGGTCCCGGTCAAAAGTAGTGCAGAATAAAGGGAATGGGGCTCCATTTGGACCCCAGCCCCTCCTCTCAGTTGAATCCTCAGTTCCATGTTCAGGTCATGGCTCTGTGTTGACTCATACACAGCCTCGGTCTCCCACCATCCTGTCATCTCCCCAGGGGAGAGTGAAGTGTGCAGGGATAAGTGTGCTCTCTCCTCTCAAGCGCTCTCTCACTCTACTGTTACCTTGATGGTCAAACCCTGGAGGGTTTTCTGGGAACAAAGGGCTGGTGGTCAAATCATGGAGGGTTTTATGGGAACAAAGAGCTGGTGGTCACACCATGGAGGGTTTTCTAGGAACAAAGAGCTGGTGGTCACACCATGGAGGGTTTTATAGGAACAAAGCGCTGGTGGTAACATCATGGAGGGTTTTATGGGAACAAAGAGCTGGTGGTCACACCCTGGATGGTTTTATGGGAACAAAGAGCTGGTGGTCACACCCTGGAGGGTTTTATGGGAACAAAGAGCTGGTGGTCACACCATGGAGGGTTTTATGGGAACAAAGAGCTGGTGGTCACATCATGGAGGGTTTTATGGGAACAAAGAGCTGGTGGTCACACCATGGAGGGTTTTATGGGAACAAAGAGCTGGTGGTCACATCATGGAGGGTTTTATGGGAACAAAGACCTGATGGTCACATCATGGAGGGTTTTATGGGAACAAAGAGCTCAAGGAAACAACATATGCATGTCAATACATATTTACACACCTATTTTCAACACCCACTTTTCTTTTAAGCAATTCTTGAAAAATCCATACACTACCCCTCCGGGATGATACATTATCCCTCCGGGATGATACATTACCCCTCCAGGATGATACATTACCCCTACAGGATGTTACATTACCCCTCCAGGATGGTACATTACCCCCCCAGGATGTTACATTACCCCTCCGGGATGTTACATTAACCCTCCGGGATGGTACATTACCCCTCCGGGATGTTACATTTCCCTCCAGGATGATACATTACCCCTCCAGGATGGTACATTACCCCTCCAGGATAGTACATTACTCCTCCAGGATGACAACACCAGGACATTGTCTTAGAGAAGATGTAGATTGGAAAGATAATTTTAATATAATGTGTTATAATACATAATGATTGAGGCAGGTGTAATAACATGAGTTGAGAGGTGCTTAGACTCCCAAAGAGAGAGGAGGCAGGGGAATTGAATATCTTGCCAGAACTGTTCATCGCGTTCTATGGTTGCTATTGGTTTCCAGACTAATGCATGTATTCATAGCCTTCCTTGCATTGTATAGGTTTTATTTCTCTCTCTGTGTCTCTCTCTCATCTGCCTTTCTATTAAATCCCTCTCTTCTCTGTTTCTCTGCTGCTCCCAGAGGACAGTGTGGAGGACAATGCAACACAGCGTAAGCCTTCCTTCCAATCCGCCTCTTACCTCATCTCATCTGTCTTGTGGATCTGTCCTGTCCTCTTCCTACTTGTCAACATTACTCTCAGAGAGATATCTGTAATGTCTGATGCTGCTACAGGAGGCTGTAGTCTAGATGTATAGCTGTAGTGTCTGATGCTGCTACAGGAGGCTGTAGTCTAGATGTAGTTTATGATGATGCTACAGGAGGCTGTAGTCTAGATGTAGTTTCTGATGCTGCTACGGGAGGTTGTAGTCTAGCTGAAGTGACTGATGCCGCTACAGGAGACTGTAGTCTAGCTGTAGTGTCTGATGCTGCTACAGGAGGCTGTAGTCTAGCTGAAGTGTCTGATGCTGCTACAGAAGGCTGTAGTCTAGCTGAAGTGTCTGATCCCGCTACAAGAGGCTGTAGTCTAGCTGAAGTGTCTGATGCCGCTACAGGAGGCTGTAGTCTAGCTGAAGTGTCTGATGCCGCTACAGGAGGCTGTAGTCTAGATGTAGTGTCTGATGCTGCTACAGGAGGCTGTAGTCTAGCTGAAGTGTCTGATGCTGCTACAGGAGGCTGTAGTCTAGCTGTAGTTCTGATGCTGCTACAGGAGGCTGTGGTCTAGATGTAGTGTCTGATGCTGCTACAGGAGGCAGAAGTCTAGATGTATAGCTGTAGTGTCTGATGCCGCTACAGGAGGCTGTAGTCTAGCTGAAGTGTCTGATGCTGCTACAGGAGGCTGTAGTCTAGCTGTAGTGTCTGATGCTGCTACAGGAGGCTGTAGTCTAGATGTATAACTGAAGTGTCTGATGTGGCTACAGGAGGCTGTAGTCTAGCTGAAGTGTCTGATGCTGCTACAGGAGGTTGTAGTCTAGCTGAAGTGTCTGATGCTGCTACAGGAGGTTGTAGTCTAGCTGAAGTGTCTGATGCTGCTACAGGAGGTTGTAGTCTAGCTGAAGTGTCTGATGCTGCTACAGGAGGTTGTAGTCTAGCTGAAGTGTCTGATGCTGCTACAGGAGGTTGTTGTCTAGATGTATAACTGAAGTGTCTGATGCTGCTACAGGAGGCTGTATAACTGTAGTGTCTGATGCTGCTACAGGAGGTTGTAGTCTAGCTGAAGTGTCTGATGCTGCTACAGGAGGTTGTAGTCTAGATGTATAACTGAAGTGTCTGATGCTGCTACAGGAGGTTGTAGTCTAGATGTATAACTGAAGTGTCTGATGCTGCTACAGGAGGTTGTAGTCTAGCTGAAGTGTCTGATGCTGCTACAGGAGGTTGTAGTCTAGCTGAAGTGTCTGATGCTGCTACAGGAGGTTGTAGTCTAGCTGAAGTGTCTGATGCCGCTACAGGAGGCTGTAGTCTAGATGTAGTGTCTGATGCTGCTACAGGAGGCTGTAGTCTAGCTGAAGTGTCTGATGCTGCTACAGGAGGCTGTAGTCTAGCTGTAGTTCTGATGCTGCTACAGGAGGCTGTGGTCTAGATGTAGTGTCTGATGCTGCTACAGGAGGCAGAAGTCTAGATGTATAGCTGTAGTGTCTGATGCCGCTACAGGAGGCTGTAGTCTAGCTGAAGTGTCTGATGCTGCTACAGGAGGCTGTAGTCTAGCTGTAGTGTCTGATGCTGCTACAGGAGGCTGTAGTCTAGATGTATAACTGAAGTGTCTGATGTGGCTACAGGAGGCTGTAGTCTAGCTGAAGTGTCTGATGCTGCTACAGGAGGTTGTAGTCTAGCTGAAGTGTCTGATGCTGCTACAGGAGGTTGTAGTCTAGCTGAAGTGTCTGATGCTGCTACAGGAGGTTGTAGTCTAGCTGAAGTGTCTGATGCTGCTACAGGAGGTTGTTGTCTAGATGTATAACTGAAGTGTCTGATGCTGCTACAGGAGGCTGTATAACTGTAGTGTCTGATGCTGCTACAGGAGGTTGTAGTCTAGCTGAAGTGTCTGATGCTGCTACAGGAGGTTGTAGTCTAGATGTATAACTGAAGTGTCTGATGCTGCTACAGGAGGTTGTAGTCTAGATGTATAACTGAAGTGTCTGATGCTGCTACAGGAGGTTGTAGTCTAGATGTATAACTGAAGTGTCTGATGCTGCTACAGGAGGTTGTAGTCTAGCTGAAGTGTCTGATGCTGCTACAGGAGGTTGTAGTCTAGCTGAAGTGTCTGATGCTGCTACAGGAGGTTGTAGTCTAGCTGAAGTGTCTGATGCTGCTACAGGAGGTTGTTGTCTAGATGTATAACTGAAGTGTCTGATGCTGCTACAGGAGGTTGTAGTCTAGATGTATAGCTGTAGTGTCTGATACTGCTACAGGAGGCTGTAGTCTAGCTGAAGTGTCTGATGCTGCTACAGGAGGCTGTATAGCTGTAGTGTGTGATGCTGCTAGGTATTATATATTGTATTTTATGTACTCAAATATACATGTTTTTATTGTCAGCTATTATATATTTTATGTACTCATATATTTTGTATTTTATCTTACATTTACATTAGTCATCTAACAGACTCCCATCTAGAGAGACCCACTGAACCATTTACATTAATCATCTAACAGACTCCCATCTAGAGAGACCCACAGAACCACCCAGGGTCAACACCCTGCCCCAGTGCACCGCGAATCCCCCACAATTCCCTGAGAGCGGCACCTCAACCATCTGAGACCCCCCCCCCCCATCCCTGAACATATGTAATGAATAATAAAATATTATAATTCCATTCCGCACCCCCAAGTTTGGACACACCTGCGTGAATCAGGCCTTCGTGGTCGAATGTCTGAAAATAAACCACTACTAAAGGAAACCAATAAGA
>NC_143039.1:2632500-2640000 GCF_057628025.1 Oncorhynchus mykiss | reverse complement strand
TTTCTATGTGATATAAAAGCCTGACGGGTGTTTGGGCAACATGACTGGTGATAAACCATGTTGGATGGCAGCGGTGTTCTGCTCTGCAGTGAGATTAGGTTTGTGTTGACCCTCTGAGAATACATTTCCCTATTTCATGGACAACAGTTTGTCAGCTGGTGCCGATGCTCATGGAGTCACTGAAGAGGTGTACTCGGCAACCACCGACCAGAGGAAAGATGAGAACATTTCATTTCCAAGAAGACGTGCCTCGGTAAATGGTTTATATAATTGTGTTTGGTTCATGGAATATACTGTACTTTATGAACTAACAGTGTACTGAGTTGTTTTCACATTGGGGACTGGTCACATTAAGGACACAGTAACTGAGTTGTTGGGGACTGGTCACATCTAAAAGTCACATTAAGGACACAGTAATAACAAAGTCATTACGTTGTTATTCAATGTATTCTGTAATACCGAGTCTATTCGGTTGGTCAACTGAGTTACCCCGGAATAACCTAAAGCTTAGCCAATGTTTTTGTAGTCTTCCCTGGCATCTGGTAGGTTCCACGTGACCCTACTCACTCTACTCTACCCGTTCCTCCTGCTGCTCTCCACCTGGGTCTCTGGTACCTTCCACTCCATTATGAAGGTGTGCTGAAGGGGGAGGGGCTATACTGACACACAACATTTATCCATGTCTCTATTAACTCTATTAGTTAAGATCAGAAGTTAAGATCAGAAGTTAAGATCAGGTCAGAAGTTAAGATCAGATCTGTGGAGACAGTGAAGCCCTGTCAGCCTGCTGTCTGTGGAGACAGTGAAGCCCTGTCAGTCTGCTGTCTGTGGAGACAGTGAAGCCCTGTCAGACTGCTGTCTGTGGAGACAGTGAAGCCCTGTCAGACTGCTGTCAGTGAAGCCCTGTCAGACTGCTGTCTGTGGAGACAGTGAAGCCCTGTCAGTCTGCTGTCAGTGAAGCCCTGTCACACTGCTGTCTGTGGAGACAGTGAAGCCCTGTCAGACTGCTGTCTGTGGAGACAGTGAAGCCCTGTCAGACTGCTGTCTGTGGAGACAGTGAAGCCCTGTCAGACTGCTGTCAGTGAAGCCCTGTCAGACTGCTGTCTGTGGAGACAGTGAAGCCCTGTCAGACTGCTGTCTGTGGAGACAGTGAAGCCCTATCAGACTGCTGTCTGTGGAGACAGTGAAGCCCTGTCAGACTGCTGTCTGTGGAGACAGTGAAGCCCTGTCAGACTGCTGTCAGTGAAGCCCTGTCAGTCTGCTGTCTGTGGAGACAGTGAAGCCCTGTCAGACTGCTGTCAGTGAAGCCCTGTCAGACTGCTGTCTGTGGAGACAGTGAAGCCCTGTCAGACTGCTGTCTGTGGAGACAGTGAAGCCCTGTCAGACTGCTGTCTGTGGAGACAGTGAAGCCCTGTCAGACTGCTGTCAGTGAAGCCCTGTCAGTCTGCTGTCTGTGGAGACAGTGAAGCCCTGTCAGACTGCTGTCTGTGGAGACAGTGAAGCCCTATCAGACTGCTGTCAGTGAAGCCCTGTCAGACTGCTGTCAGTGAAGCCCTGTCAGACTGCTGTCTGTGAAGACAGGGAAGCCCTGTCAGACTGCTGTCAGTGAAGCCCTGTCAGTCTGCTGTCTGTGAAGACAGGGAAGCCCTGTCAGACTGCTGTCTGTGGAGACAGTGAAGCCCTGTCAGACTGCTGTCTGTGGAGACAGTGAAGCCCTGTCAGACTGCTGTCTGTGGAGACAGTGAAGCCCTATCAGACTGCTGTCAGTGAAGCCCTGTCAGACTGCTGTCAGTGAAGCCCTGTCAGACTGCTGTCTGTGAAGACAGGGAAGCCCTGTCAGACTGCTGTCTGTGGAGACAGTGAAGCCCTGTCAGACTGCTGTCTGTGGAGACAGTGAAACCAATTAACAGCCATAAGGAGAGTTATGTTTATGTTGATAGTGGATCTGATTGGATTTTAGATGTGTTTTAAGATGCTGTTCAGACGGACAGATCCCACAGCGCACTATAATCAGAGGCATATCACGCTGCGCGGGTGTGTGTGGTTATGTGTCAGGGTGTGTGTGTGTTTCACGCTGGTTAATCACCAGCCCAATTAGCTCACACCCCTCCTCCTCACACTGAGAGAGAGAGAGAGAGAGAGAGACATGTGTACTAGTCTGTGGGGTACTAAATGCCAGAACCGGACAAGAACCTGACACCCTCAGCACACAGGGGGACAAACACCTACCTGGAGGTGACAGCATTCCCTCCCACATATGCCCCCCTAGGCATAACTATGACAACATAACCAACAAAAACGGGTCACAACTCCTGTAGCTCTGTTGCACACTGGGTATGTACATAGTCAATGGTAGGCTTTGAGGGGACTCCTATGATAGGTACACCTATAGCTCATCTCTTGGCAGTAGTACTGTAGACTACTTTATCACTGATCTCAACCCAGAGTCTCTCAGAGCGTTCACAGTCAGTCCACTGACACCCCTATCAGACCACAGCTAAATCACAGTCTACTTAAACAGAGCAATACTCAATCATGAGGCATCAAAGCCAAAGGAACTGAGTAATATTAAGAAATGCTATAGATGGAAGGAAAGTAGTGTGGAAACCTACCAAAATACAATTAGACAACAACAAATTCAATCCCTTCTAGACAACTTCCTGGACAAAACGTTCCACTGTAATAGTGAAGGTGTAAACTTGGCAGTAGAAAATCTAAACAGTATATTTGACCTCTTAGCTTCCCTATCAAATAAAAAAAATTCAAGCAGAAAACCAAAGAAAATGAACAACAATGACAAATGGTTTGATGAAGAATGCAAAAATCTAAAAAAAAAAAAAAAATGGAGAAAAAAAACTACTTCTTCACTTCAGAAAACCTGAGTCTACACCTTCACTATGGTGAATCACTAAAACAATACAGAAATACACTATGGAAAAAGAAGGAACAGCACGTCAGAAATCAGCTCAATGTGCTTGAAGAATCCATAGACTCTAACCACTTCTGGGAAAATTGGAAAACACTAAACAAACAACAACACAAATAATTATATAAAATGGAGATGTATGGGTAAACCACTACTCCAATCTTTTTGGCTCTATGACAAAGAATAAAGAGCAAAAACATATACATGATCAAATACAAATCTTAGAATCAACTATTAAAGACTACCAGAACCCACTGGATTCCAGAACACACTGGATTCCAGAACACACTGGATTCCAGAACACACTGGATTCTCCAATTACCTTGAATGAGCTACAGGACAAAATACAAACCCTCCAACCCAAAAAGGTCTGTGGTGTTGATGGTATCCTCAATGAAATGATCAAATATACAGACAACAAATTCCAATTGCCTAGACTAAAACACTTTAACATCAACCTCAGCTCTGGCATCTTCCCCAATATTTGGATCCAAGGACTGATCACCTCAATCCACAAAAGTGGAGTCAAATTTGACCCCAATAACTACCGGGGGATATGTGTCAACAGCAACCTTGGGAAAATCCTCTGGATTATCATTAACAGCAGACTCGTACATTTCCTCAGTGAAAACAATGTACTGAGCAAATGTCAAATTGGCTTTTTACCAAATTACCAAATTACCGTACAACAGACCACGTATTCACCCTGCACACCCTAATTGACAAACAAACAAACCAAAACAAAGGCAAAGTCTTCTCATGATTTGTTGATTTAAAAAAAGCCTTTGACTTAATTTGGCATGAGGGTCTGCTATACAAACTGATGGAAAGTGGTGTTGGGGGTGAAACATACGACATTATAAAATCCATGTACACAAACAACAAGTGTGCAGTTAATATTTCCTAAAAACACATTTCTTCCCACAAGGCTGTGGGGTGAGACAGGGATGCAGCTTAAGCCCCACACTCTTCAACATATATATCAATGAATTGGCGCGGGCACTAGAACAGTCTGCAGCACCCGGCCTCACTCTACTAGAATCTGAAGACAAATGTCTACTGTTTGCTGATGATCTGGTGCTTCTGTCACCAACCAAGGAGGGCCTACAGCAGCACCTAGATCTTCGGGACAGATTCTGCCAGACCTGAGACCTGACTGTAAATCTCAGTAAGACCAAAATAATGGTGTTCCAAAAAAGGTCCAGTCGCCAGGACCACAAATACAAATTCCATCTAGACACCGTTGCCCTGGAGCACACAAACAACTATACATACCTCAGCCTAAACATCAGCGCCACAAGTAACTTCCACAAAGCTGTGAACGATCTGAGAGACAAGGCAAGAAGGGCCTTCTATGCCATCAAAAGGAACATAAAATTTGACATACCAATTAGGATCTGGCTAAAAATACTTGAATCAGTCATAGAACCCATTGCCCTTTATGGTTGTGAGGTCTGGGTTCCCGCTCACCAATCAAGAATTCACAAAATGGGACAAACACCAAATTGAGACCGCATACAGAATTCTGCAAAAGTATCCTCTATGTGCAACGTAGAACACCAAATAATGCAGAGCAGAATTAGGCCGATACCCGCTATTTATCGAGTCCTATGAGCCCTAGGGAATAGGGTTCCATCTGAGCCCTATAAGTTCCTTCTGACCTGAGCTCTAGAGAATAAGGTTCCATCTGAGCCCTAGAGAATAGGGTTCCCTCTGACCTGAGCCCTAGGGAATAGGGTTCCATCTGACCTGAGCTCTAGAGAATAGGGTTCCATTTGAGCCCTAGAGAATAGGGTTCCATCTGAGCCCTATGAGCCCTAGAGAATAGGGGTCCATCTGAGTCCTATGAGCCCTAGAGAATATGGTTCCCTCTGACCTGAGCCCTAGGGAATAGGGTTCCATCTGACCTGAGCTCTAGAGAATAAGGTTACATCTGAGCCCTAGAGAATAGGGTTCCATCTGAGCCCTAGAGAATAGGGTTCCCTCTGACCTGAGCCCTAGGGAATAGGGTTCCATCTGACCTGAGCTCTAGAGAATAGGGTTCCATCTAAGCCCTAGAGAATAGGGTTCCATCTGAGCCCTAGAGAATAGGGTTCCATCTGTCTCGAGCCCTATGAGCCCTAGGGAATAGGTTTCCATCTGAGCCCTATGAGCCCTAGAGAATAGGTTTCCATCTGATCTGAATCTTATGAGCCCTAGAGAATAGGGGTCCATCTGATCTGAATCTTATGAGCCCTAGAGAATAGGGTTCCATCTGAGCCCTATGAGCCCTAGAGAATAGGGGTCCATCTGCAGCAAATCCATTAACATGCTGTAGTCTAGAAGGCTCTCTGCATGCCTCAATGGTTCAACAGCCATTTGACATTACTTCCAAGAGGGGGATCTCCAAGGGGGATCTGACATGGGGAAATAGAGGCTTTTTAAACATGCATTCCAAATGGCACCCTCTTCCCTCTGTAGTGCACTTCTTTTAACCAGAGCCCTATAGGGATTAGGGTGCCATTTGGGACACACAGAACACTCTAATTGGGATGCAGACTAAAGTAGCAACATGCTGGGAGATAAAAGACCAACTAGATTGAAATGTGTAAAACAAAAGCAGGGTTGTTTTATTCATTGTTGTTAAATAGTTTCAGACTTGCTGCAGGATTCAAACGGCTCTGTGTTTTACTCTGTGAGGCGCTGAACATGAATGTGAAGCAGTGATTCAAATGATGGCGTTTGTCATGCGTTTTCTACACACATCAATGCAAGGCTTAAGATGTCCCTAGGTCTTCCATACAGATCTCAACAAACCATTTCTGTCTGGACCTTGTTTGTCTGGACCTTCTACACACATCAATACAAGGCTTAAGATGTCCCTAGGTCTTCCATACAGACCTCAACAAACCCTTTCTGTCTGGACCTCAATACAAGGCTTAAGATGTCCCTACACTAGGTCTTCCATACAGATCTCAACAAACCCTTTCTGTCTGGACCTCAATACAAGGCTTAAGATGTCCCTACACTAGTTCTTCCATACAGATCTCAACAAACCCTTTCTGTCTGGACCTCAATACAAGGCTTAAGATGTCCCTACACTAGTTCTTCCATACAGATCTCAACAAACCATTTCTGTCTGGACCTCGCTTTGTGCACGAGGGCATTGTCATGCTGAAATAGGAAAGGACCTTCCCCAAACTGTTGCCACGAAGTTGGAATGTCATGCTGTAGCATTAAGATTTCCCTACGCTGGAACTAAGGGGCCCGAACCAGGAAAACCAGCCACAGACCAATATTCCTCCTCCAACAAACTTGACAGTTGGTACTATGCATTGGGACAGGTAACGTTCTCCTGACATCAGCCAAACCCATGTTCGTCCGTGGGACTACCAGATGGTGAAGTGTGATTCACCCCTCCAGAGAACGTGTTTCCACTGCTCCAGAGTCCAATGGTGGCTAGCTTTACACCCCTCCAGAGAACGTGTTTCCACTGCTCCAGAGTCCAATGGTGGTGAGCTTTACACCCCTCCAGAGAACGTGTTTCCACTGGTCCAGAGTCCAATGGCGGTGAGCTTTACACCCCTCCAGAGAACGTGTTTCCACTGCTCCAGAGTCCAATGGCGGTGAGCTTTACACCCCTCCAGAGAACGTGTTTCCAATGGTCCAGAGTCCAATGGCGGTGAGCTTTACACCCCTCCAGAGAATGTGTTTCCACTGGTCCAGAGTCCAATAGTGGTGAGCTTTACACCCCTCCAGAGAACGTGTTTCCACTGGTCCAGAGTCCAATGGTGGTGAGCTTTACACCCCTCCAGAGAACGTGTTTCCACTGGTCCAGAGTCCAATGGCGGTGAGCTTTACACCCCTCCAGAGAACGTGTTTCCACTGCTCCAGAGTCCAATGGCGGTGAGCTTTACACCCCTCCAGAGAACGTGTTTCCACTGGTCCAGAGTCCAATGGTGGTGAGCTTTACACCCCTCCAGAGAACGTGTTCCCACCCCTCCAGAGAACGTGTTTCCACTGGTCCAGAGTCCAATGGTGGTGAGCTTTACACCCCTCCAGACGGCGCTTGGCATTGCGCATGCTGATCTTAGGCTTGTGTGCAGCTGCTCAGCCATGGAAACCCATTTCATGAAGCTCCCGACGAACAGTTCTTGTGCTGACGTTGCTTCCAGAGGCAGTTTGGAACTCGGCGGTCCTGTTCTGTGAGCTTGTGTGGCCTACCACTTTGTGGCTGAGCCGTTGTTGCTCCTTGACGTTTCCACTTCACAATAACAGCACTTACAGTTGACCGAGGCAACTCTAGCAGGGCAGAAATTTGACGAATTGACTTGTTTGTAAAGGTGGCATCCTGTGATGTAGGAATAATATAGGTTTCAAAACAGAAATTAAAATGCAACGATCATCCAGAATCACATCTATAGACTGGAGCACTAAGTCCATTAGTACCAGCCAGGGATACACACTGGAGGAGGAGAGGAGAGGGAGAGGATGAGAGGAGGAAGATTGGGGGATTTGAGCTGAGAGACTTGTTGGCACTGTGACCATGAAACTGCGTGTTCCCCTCAGGCAGACAACACTGTGAGTCATTAGTA
>NC_143039.1:2502500-2630000 GCF_057628025.1 Oncorhynchus mykiss | reverse complement strand
TGTTTCCTTCTCTCTCTCTCTCTCCCTGTTTCCTTCTCTCTCCCCCTCTCTCTCTCCCCCTCTCTCTCTCTCTTTCGCTGTTTCCCGCTCTCTCTAGCTCTCTCTCCCTGTCTCTCTCGCTCTCTAGACATTTATGTTATCTATATTTTATGTTGTCTGTCACAGTGAGGTTATATAGCTGAGGGCTGTCTGCCTTGATGTTAACACAGTGAGTCAATGCCTTCTTACAGGAGTATAGAGGTAGATCTATGTGATAGTGTTAAATACAGTCCTACAGTAGTATAGAGGTAGATCTATGTGATATAGAGGTAGATCTATGTGATAGTTTTAAATACAGTCCTACGGTAGTATTGAGGTAGATAATAGGGATGTGTTCTAATGTGGAGGGAAACATAATGGGTATGTGTTCTAATCTTTAGAGAAACATAATGGGTATGTGTTCTAATCTGGAGAGAAACATAATGGGGATGTGTTCTAATCTGGAGAGAAACATAATGGGGATGTGTTCTAATCTTTAGAGAAACATAATGGGGATGTGTTCTAATCTGGAGAGAAACATAATGGGGATGTGTTCTAATCTGGAGAGAAACATAATGGGGATGTGTTCTAATCTGGAGAGAAACATAATGCGGATGTGTTCTAATCTGGAGAGAAACATAATGGGGATGTGCTGTAATCTGGAGAGAAACATAATGGGGATGTATTCTATCCTGTAGTCTCCAGCAGAGTGTCAGCATCAGCCCTGTAGTCTCCAGCAGAGTGTACGCATTCAGCATCAGTCCTGTAGTCTCCAGCAGAGTGTCAGCATCCAGCATCAGTCCTGTAGTCTCCAGCAGAGTGTCAGCATCAGTCCTGTAGTCTCCAGCAGAGTGTCAGCATCAATCCTGTAGTCTCCAGCAGAGTGTCAGCATCCAGCATCAGTCCTGTAGTCTCCAGCAGAGTGTCAGCATCAGTCCTGTAGTCTCCAGCAGAGTGTCAACATCAGTCCTGTAGTCTCCAGCAGAGTGTCAGCATCAGTCCTGTAGTCTCCAGCAGAGTCAGCATCAGTCCTGTAGTCTCCAGCAGAGTGTCAGCATCAGTCCTGTAGTCTCCAGCAGAGTGCCAGCATCAGTCCTGTAGTCTCCAGCAGAGTGTCAGCATCAGTCCTGTAGTCTCCAGCAGAGTGTCAGCATCAGTCCTGTAGTCTCCAGCAAAGTGTCAGCATCAGTCCTGAAGTCACCAGCAGAGTGTCAGCATCAGTCCTGAAGTCTCCAGCAGAGTGTCAGCATCCAGCATCAGTCCTGTAGTCTCCAGCAGAGTGTCAGCATCAGTCCTGTAGTCTCCAGCAGTGTCAGCATCCAGCATCAGTCCTGTAGTCTCCAGCAGTGCAAGCATCAGTCCTGTAGTCTCCAGCAGTGCCAGCATCAGTCCTGTAGTCTCCAGCAGTGTCAGCATCCAGCATCAGTCCTGTAGTCTCCAGCAGTGCCAGCATCAGTCCTGTAGTCTCCAGCTGAGTGCCAGCATCAGTCCTGTAGTCTCCAGCAGAGTGTCAGCATCCAGCATCAATCCTGTAGTCTCCAGCAGTGCCAGCATCAGTCCTGTAGTCTCCAGCAGTGCCAGCATCAGTCCTGTAGTCTCCAGCAGATTGTCAGCATCAGTCCTGTAGTCTCCAGCAGATTGTCAGCATGCAGATGCAGACTGCTGCATCAGTTCCATCCATCTAGATGATGAAGACCATCCAGCTAGATGATGAAGACCATCCAGCTAGATGATGAAGGGTTATTTTGGTGTGTTTGTAGCACATGAGGATGTGTGAAACATAGTCCTCAGACAGCTTCTGTCGTTAACTTTTGATGTGACGCGATCTCCAGCTGGGTCTGACTATAATAGAACACAGTATTAAACACAGCAGACAGATACCACAGGCTGGCTGTAATCTGACTGTAATCAGAACAATACCCAGGCAGGGCTCAACTGAGCTGATAAGCATCAGTCTGTTAGTGTTCTGTGGCGCGTCGCATTACATGTTGAACCAGCGAGGAGGTGAAGTGATACCGCAGGCTGACCGTAATCTGGTGTCAGATCTCCTCAGGGACACGTCAGAACGTAGGCATCACCGCAGGCTGACCGTAATCTGGCGTCAGATCTCCCCAGGGACACGTCAGAACGTAATCTGGTGTCAGATCTCCTCAGGGACACGTCAGAACGTAGGCATCAACTCAGGCTGACTGTAATCTGGTGTCAGATCTCCTCAGGGACACGTCAGAACGTAGGCATCAACTCAGGCTGACCGTAATCTGGTGTCAGATCTCCTCAGGGACACGTCAGAACGTAATCTGGTGTCAGATCTCCTCAGGGACACGTCAGAACATAGGCATCACCGCAGGCTGACCGTAATCTGGCGTCAGATCTCCTCAGGGACACGTAAAATACGTCATTAGATAAAGAGGTCATTAACGATACGTCATTAGATAAAGACAACATTAACGATACGTCATTAGATTAAGAGGTCATTAACGATACGTCATTAGATAAAGACGACATTAACGATACGTCATTAGATAAAGAGGTCATTAACGATACATCATTAGATAAAGAGGTCATTAACGATACGTCATTAGATAAAGACAACATTAACGATACGTCATTAGATAAAGAGGTCATTAACGATACGTCATTAGATAAAGACAACATTAACGATACGTCATTAGATAAAGACAACATTAACGATACGTCATTAGATAAAGACAACATTAACGATACGTCATTAGATTAAGAGGTCATTAACGATACGTCATTAGATAAAGACGACATTAACGATACGTCATTAGATAAAGAGGTCATTAACGATGCGTCATTAGATAAAGACAACATTAACGATACGTCATTAGATAAAGAGGTCATTAACGATGCGTCATTAGATAAAGAGGTCAGTAACGATACGTCATTAGATAAAGAGGTCATTAACGATACGTCATTAGATAAAGAGGTCATTAACGATACGTCATTAGATAAAGAGGTCGCTAACGATACGTCATTAGATAAAGAGGTCGTTAACGATACGTCATTAGATAAAGACGACCACTTCTAAAAGACTAATTTCACACCATAACCTGCTGAATTTGAAATATAACTTTTCTTTAATATTTGACTTTGGCACAAATTCAAACGTGGCACTGACTCGCCCCTTTGGATGTATGTTTCAGCACTGTCTCAATGAAGAGTTAAGGCATTCGATTAGCCACGTGCGACATGCATGCGCAGTTACAAACCGGCGGAAGAGCCTGTCGCATCGTCTTAGTATGGATGAAGCCTGAGCTGGAAATGTGAAGCTAACTGAAACTGGCTAGTTTTAGAAAAACCCTCAATAGATCTCGCTTCAGTCGTAGTTTCACCCCTCTGGTTGGAGGATTCCAGATTTCCTGTTTAATCCCTCCTGATTCCCGGAATATTTCAACAGCGATTTCTGGAAAAACGTGTGGATTTGGGGGAAAGTGAGCAGGATGTTTGAACCCCATTCCCATGTTACTCTCTCCCTCCTCTTCTGCAGGTGCTAGACATTAAGAAGAAGCTGAAGCAGTCCAAAAAGTTCTGGTCCAACCTGCCAGATGAGATCTGTATTAAAGACAAGTTGACCGAGTCAGATGAAGAGCAGTGTTGGAACAGTCACGCCAAGGCCAGGTGAGAGGTGTTCAGATCACACACCTGTAGAACTACACTAACTAGTCCTACAACTAGTCTGATGAGGTCTGAACCGTGTTGGAACAGTCACGCCAAGGCCAGGTGAGAGGTGTTCAGATCACGCACCTGTAGATCTACACAAGGTAGTCCTACAACTAGTCTGATGAGGTCTGAACAGTGCTGGAACAGTCATGCAAAGGCCAGGTGAGAGGTGTTCAGATCTCGCACCTGTAGAACTACACAAGCTAGTACTACAACTAGTCTGATGAGGTCTGAACAGTGCTGGAACAGTCACGCCAAGGCCAGGTGAGAGGTGTTCAGATCACGCACCAGTAGAACTACAATAACTAGTCCTACAACTAGTCTGATGAGGTCTGAACAGTGCTGGAACAGTCACGCCAAGGCCAGGTGAGAGGTGTTCAGATCACGCACCTGTAGAACTACACTAACTAGTCCTACAACTAACCTGATGAGGTCTGAACAGTGTTGGAACAGTCACGCCAAGGCCAGGTGAGAGGTGTTCAGATCACGCACCTGTAGAACTACACTAACTAGTCCTACAACTAATCTGATGAGGTCTGAACAGTGCTGGAACAGTCACGCCAAGGCCAGGTGAGAGGTGTTCAGATCACGCACCTGTAGAACTACACTAACTAGTCCTACAACTAGTCTGATGAGGTCTGAACAGTGCTGGAACAGTCACGCCAAGGCCAGGTGAGAGGTGTTCAGATCACGCACCTGTAGAACTACACTAACTAGTCCTACAACTAGTCTGATGAGGTCTGAACAGTGCTGGAACAGTCACGCCAAGGCCAGGTGAGAGGTGTTCAGATCACGCACCTGTAGAACTACACTAACTAGTCCTACAACTAGTCTGATGAGGTCTGAACAGTGTTGGAGACCCTCAGCTCATCCACCTGTAGAACTACAATAACTAGTCCTACAAATAGTCTGATGAGGTCTGAACAGTGCTGGATACCCTCAGTCATCCAATATAACTAAACTAACTAGTCCTAAAACTAGTCTGATGAGGTCTGAACAGTGCTGGAGACCCTCAGTCATCCAATATGACTAAACTAACTAGTCCTACAACTAGTCTGATGAGGTCTGAACAGTGCTGGAGACCCTCAGTCATCCAATATAACTAAACTAACTAGTCCTACAACTAGTCTGATGAGGTCTGAACAGTGCTGGAGACCCTCAGTCATCCAATATGACTAAACTAACTAGTCCTACAACTAGTCTGATGAGGTCTGAACAGTGCTGGAGACCCTCAGTCATCCAATATAACTAAACTAACTAGTCCTACAACTAGTCTGATGAGGTCTGAACAGTGCTGGAACAGTCACGCCAAGGCCAGGTGAGAGGTGTTCAGATCACGCACCTGTAGAACTACACTAACTAGTCCTACAACTAGTCTGATGAGGTCTGAACAGTGCTGGAACAGTCACGCCAAGGCCAGGTGAGAGGTGTTCAGATCACGCACCTGTAGAACTACACTAACTAGTCCTACAACTAGTCTGATGAGGTCTGAACAGTGCTGGAACAGTCACGCCAAGGCCAGGTGAGAGGTGTTCAGATCACGCACCTGTAGAACTACACTAACTAGTCCTACAACTAGTCTGATGAGGTCTGAACAGTGTTGGAGACCCTCAGCTCATCCACCTGTAGAACTACAATAACTAGTCCTACAAATAGTCTGATGAGGTCTGAACAGTGCTGGATACCCTCAGTCATCCAATATAACTAAACTAACTAGTCCTAAAACTAGTCTGATGAGGTCTGAACAGTGCTGGATACCCTCAGTCATCCAATATAACTAAACTAACTAGTCCTAAAACTAGTCTGATGAGGTCTGAACAGTGCTGGAGACCCTCAGTCATCCAATATGACTAAACTAACTAGTCCTACAACTAGTCTGATGAGGTCTGAACAGTGCTGGAGACCCTCAGTCATCCAATATAACTAAACTAACTAGTCCTACAACTAGTCTGATGAGGTCTGAACAGTGCTGGAGACCCTCAGTCATCCAATATGACTAAACTAACTAGTCCTACAACTAGTCTGATGAGGTCTGAACAGTGCTGGAGACCCTCAGTCATCCAATATAACTAAACTAACTAGTCCTACAACTAGTCTGATGAGGTCTGAACAGTGCTGGAGACCCTCAGTCATCCAATATAACTAAACTAACTAGTCCTACAACTAGTCTGATGAGGTTTGAACAGTGCTGGAGACCCTCAGCTGATCCAGATCTATGGTACTATGGTCCTTGGTACAGGACAAGAGAGAACCAGTACTACAGCCAGTCTGATGAGGTCTGAACAGTGTTGGAGACCCTCAGTCATCCAATATAACTAAACTAACTAGTCCTACAACTAGTCTGATGAGGTCTGAACAGTGCTGGAGACCCTCAGTCATCCAATATAACTAAACTAACTAGTCCTACAACTAGTCTGATGAGGTTTGAACAGTGCTGGAGACCCTCAGCTGATCCAGATCTATGGTACTATGGTCCTTGGTACAGGACAAGAGAGAACCAGTACTACAGCCAGTCTGATGAGGTCTGAACAGTGCTGGAGACCCTCAGTCATCCAATATAAGTAAACTAACTAGTCCTACAACTAGTCTGATGAGGTCTGAACAGTGCTGGAGACCCTCAGCTGGTCCAGATCTATGGTACTATGGTCCTTGGTACAGGACAAGAGAGAACCAGTACTACAGCCAGTCTGATGAGGTCTGAACAGTGCTGGAGACCCTCAGTCATCCAATATAACTAAACTAACTAGTCCTACAACTAGTCTGATGAGGTCTGAACAGTGCTGGAGACCCTCAGTCATCCAATATAACTAAACTAACTAGTCCTACAACTAGTCTGATGAGGTTTGAACAGTGCTGGAGACCCTCAGCTGATCCAGATCTATGGTACTATGGTCCTTGGTACAGGACAAGAGAGAACCAGTACTACAGCCAGTCTGATGAGGTCTGAACAGTGTTGGAGACCCTCAGTCATCCAATATAACTAAACTAACTAGTCCTACAACTAGTCTGATGAGGTCTGAACAGTGCTGGAGACCCTCAGCTGGTCCAGAACTATGGTACTATGGTCCTTGGTACAGGACAAGAGAGAACCAGTACTACAGCCAGTCTGATGAGGTCTGAACAGTGCTGGAGTCCCTCAGCTGATCCAGATCTATGGTACTATTGTCCTTGGTACAGGACAAGAGAGAACCAGTACTACAGCCAGGGCCAGATAAGGCAGACGTACTGTTTACCTGTCAATCTCTTTATGGATATGGTGAGATGTTCTCATATATTACTGTACACTGACGTGTTTATAACTGCTTGGAATGAAAGCCAGAACCACCTTATCTCTCACCCCCCCCCCCCCCTCCAGCTAGTCGAGGCATTTTTGGCCTCACACATCACAGTCCCTGGTCACCACATCACAGTACCTGGTCACCACAACACAGTCCCTGGTCACAACTGCACAGTCCCTGGTCACAACAGCACAGTCCCTGGTCACCACAGCACAGTCCCTGGTCACCACAGCACAGTCCCTGGTCAACACAGCACAGTTCCTGGTCACCACAGCACAGACCCTGGTCAGCACAGCACAGTCCCTGGTCACCACAGCATAGTCCCTGGTCACCACATCACATTCCCTGGTGAACAAATCACAGTCCCTGGTCATAACAGCACAGTCCCTGGTCACCACAGCACAGTCCCTGGTGAACAAATCACAGTCCCTGGTCATAACAGCACCGTCCCTGGTCACCACAGCACAGTCCCTGGTCAGCACAGTCACTGGTTACCACATCACAGTCCCTGGTCAGCACAGCACGGTCCCTGGTCACCACAGTCACTGGTCACCACAGCACAGTCCCTGGTCAACACAGCACAGTCCCTGGTCACCACAGCACAGTCCCTGGTCACCACAGCATAGTCCCTGGTCACCACATCACAGTCCCTGGTGAACAAATCACAGTCCCTGGTCATAACAGCACAGTCCCTGGTCACCACAGCACAGTCCCTGGTCAGCACAGTCACTGGTCACCACATCACAGTCCCTGGTCAGCACAGCACGGTCCCTGGTCACCACAGTCACTGGTCACCACAGCACAGTCCCTGGTCAACACATCACAGTCCCTGGTCACCACAGCACAGTCCCTGGTCACCACATCACAGTCCCTGGTCACCACAGCACAGTCCCTGGTCACCAAAGCACAGTCCCTGGTCACCACATCACAGTCGCTGGTCACCACATCACAGTCCCTGGTCACCACAGCACAGTCCCTGGTCACCACAGCACAGTCCCTGGTCACCACAGCACAGTCCCTGGTCACCAAATCACAGTCCCTGGTCACCACAGCACAGTCCCTGGTCACCACAGCACAGTCCCTGGTCACCACAGCACAGTCACTGGTCACCACATCACAGTCCCTGGTCAGCACAGTCCCTGGTCACCACAGCACAGTCCCTGGTCACCACAGCACAGTCCCTGGTCACCACATCACAGTCCCTGGTCAGCACAGCACGGTCCCTGGTCACCACAGTCACTGGTCTCCACAGCACAGTCCCTGGTCAACACAGCACAGTCCCTGGTCACCACAGCACAGTCCTTGGTCACCACATCACAGTCCATGGTCACCACAGCACAGTCCCTGGTCACCACAGCACAGTCCCTGGTCACCACATCACAGTCGCTGGTCACAACATCACAGTCGCTGGTCACCACATCACAGTCGCTGGTCACCACAGCACAGTCCCTGGTCAGCACAGCATAGTCCCTGGTCACCACATCACAGTCCCTGGTGAACAAATCACAGTCCCTGGTCATAACAGCACAGTCCCTGGTCACAACAGCACAGTCCCTGGTGAACAAATCACAGTCCCTGGTCATAACAGCACAGTCCCTGGTCACCACAGCACAGTCCCTGGTCAGCACAGTCACTGGTCACCACATCACAGTCCCTGGTCAGCACAGCACGGTCCCTGGTCACCACAGTCACTGGTCACCACAGCACAGTCCCTGGTCAACACATCACAGTCCCTGGTCACCACAGCACAGTCCCTGGTCTCCACAGCATAGTCCCTGGTCACCACATCACAGTCCCTGGTGAACAAATCACAGTCCCTGGTCATAACAGCACAGTCCCTGGTCACCACAGCACAGTCCCTGGTCAGCACAGTCACTGGTCACCACATCACAGTCCCTGGTCAGCACAGCACGGTCCCTGGTCACCACAGTCACTGGTCACCACAGCACAGTCCCTGGTCACCACAGCACAGTCCCTGGTCACCACAGCACAGTCCCTGGTCACCACATCACAGTCCCTGGTCACCACAGCACAGTCCCTGGTCACCACAGCACAGTCCCTGGTCACCACATCACAGTCGCTGGTCACCACATCACAGTCCCTGGTCACCACAGCACAGTCCCTGGTCACCACAGCACAGTCCCTGGTCACCACAGCACAGTCCCTGGTCACCAAATCACAGTCCCTGGTCACCACAGCACAGTCCCTGGTCACCACAGCACAGTCCCTGGTCACCACAGCACAGTCAATGGTCACCACATCACAGTCCCTGGTCACCACAGCACAGTCCCTGGTCACCACAGCACAGTCCCTGGTCACCACAGCACAGTCCCTGGTCACCACATCACAGTCCCTGGTCACCACAGCACGGTCCCTGGTCACCACAGTCACTGGTCACCACAGCACAGTCCCTGGTCAACACAGCACAGTCCCTGGTCACCACAGCACAGTCCTTGGTCACCACATCACAGTCCCTGGTCACCACAGCACAGTCCCTGGTCACCACAGCACAGTCCCTGGTCACCACACCACAGTCGCTGGTCACCACATCACAGTCGCTGGTCACCACATCACAGTCCCTGGTCACCACAGCACAGTCCCTGGTCACCACAGCACAGTCCCTGGTCACCACAGCACAGTCCCTGGTCACCACAGCACAGTCCCTGGTCACCAAATCACAGTCCCTGGTCACCACAGCACAGTCCCTGGTCACCACAGCACAGTCCCTGGTCACCACAGCACAGTCCCTGGTCACCACAGCACAGTCACTGGTCACCACATCACAGTCCCTGGTCACCACAGCACAGTCCCTGGTCACCACAGCACAGTCCCTGGTCACCACAGCACAGTCCCTGGTCACCACATCACAGTCCCTGGTCACCACATCACAGTCCCTGGTCACCACAGCACAGTCCCTGGTCACCACAGCACAGTCCCTGGTCACCACATCACAGTCCCTGGTCACCACAGCACAGTCCCTGGTCACCACAGCACAGTCCCTGGTCACCACAGCACAACTTCCTGCTACATGGACATCTGCCGCATTTCTCTAATACTGAATACTGAGCCAGAGAGAGTCTGTCTGTCTGTCTGTCTGTCTGTCTGTCTGTCTGTTAGATCTGGAGAGGAC
This sequence comes from Oncorhynchus mykiss, assembly GCF_057628025.1. Taxonomy (NCBI): domain Eukaryota; kingdom Metazoa; phylum Chordata; class Actinopteri; order Salmoniformes; family Salmonidae; genus Oncorhynchus; species Oncorhynchus mykiss. Next base: position 2,619,890 of record NC_143039.1, on the reverse strand, counting down.
TGGATCAGGGAGGGAGGACCCAGCAGAACTGTAGAGGACTGGATCAGGGAGAGAGGACCCAGTAGAACTGTAGAGGACTGGATTAGGGAGAGAGGACCCAGTAGAACTGTAGAGGACTGGATCAGGGAGAGAGGACCCAGTAGAACTGTAGAGGACTGGATCAGGAAGAGAGGACCCAGTAGAACTGTAGAGGACTGAATCAGGGAGAGAGGACCCAGTCGAACTGTAGGGGACTGGATCAGGGAGGGAGGACCCAGCAGAACTGTAGAGGACTGGATCAGGGAGAGAGGACCCAGCAGAACTGTAGAGGACTGGATCAGGGAGAGAGGACCCAGCAGAACTGTAGAGGACTGGATCAGGGAGAGAGGACCCAGCCGAACTGTAGAGGACTGGATCAGGAAGAGATGACCCAGCCGAACTGTAGAGGACTGGATCAGGAAGAGAGGACCCAGTAGAACTGTAGAGGACTGGATCAGGAAGAGAGGACCCAGTAGGACTGGATCAGGGAGAGAGGACCCAGTAGAACTGTAGAGGACTGGATCAGGAAGAGAGGGACTAACACAGTTGCAGAGAACCTCTTCAGGACCACTGACAGCTGCTCTCTTAGTGATGGAGAACCTCTTCAGGACCACTGACAGCTGCTCTCTTAGTGATGGAGAACCTCTTCAGGACCACAAACCTCTTATTTGACCACTGACAGCTGCTCTCTGAGTGATGGAGAACCTCTTCAGGACCACTGACAGCTGCTCTTTGAGTGATGGAGAACCTCTTCAGGACCACTGACAGCTGCTCTCTGAATGATGGAGAACCTCTTCAGGACCACTGACAGCTGCTCTCTGAGTGATAGAGAACCTCTTCAGGACCACTGATAGCTGCTCTCTGAATGATGGAGAACCTCTTCAGGACCACTGACAGCTGCTCTCTGAGTGATAGAGAACCTCTTCAGGACCACTGACAGCTGCTCTCTGAGTGATGGAGAACCTCTTCAGGACCACTGACAGCTGCTCTCTGAATGATGGAGAACCTCTTCAGGACCACTGACAGCTGCTCTCTGAGTGATAGAGAACCTCTTCAGGACCACTGATAGCTGCTCTCTGAATGATGGAGAACCTCTTCAGGACCACTGACAGCTGCTCTCTGAGTGATAGAGAACCTCTTCAGGACCACTGACAGCTGCTCTCTGAGTGATGGAGAACCTCTTCAGGACCACTGACAGCTGCTCTCTGAATGATGGAGAACCTCTTCAGGACCACTGACAGCTGCTCTCTGAGTGATGGAGAACCTCTTCAGGACCACTGACAGCTGCTCTCTGAGTGATGGAGAACCTCTTCAGGACCACTGACAGCTGCTCTCTGAATGATGGAGAACCTCTTCAGGACCACTGACAGCTGCTCTCTGAATGATGGAGAACCTCTTCAGGACCACTGACAGCTGCTCTCTGAGTGATGGAGAACCTCTTCAGGACCACCGACAGCTGCTTTCTGAATGATGGAGAACGTCCTCAGGACCACTGACAGCTGCTCTCTGAATGATGGAGAACCTCCTCAGGACCACCGACAGCTGCTCTCTGAATGCTGGAGAATTCTCCACACGATCCAGATAATTGAATCATTTCCTGCCAAATGAAATGTGATTGTCTTTTAATATGTCTTCCTCAGACATGTTTCTTAACTGGCGTTGTTGTAATCCTCCCAGGTATTTTCCTGAGGTGGTAAAGGACGGCCTCACCAACCAGCTGAACAACCCAGAGGTGGCGGTGGACATCACTAGACCGGACACTCTGATTCGCCAACAGATCATGACACTCAGAGTGATGACCAACAAGCTGAGAAACGCCTACAACGGCAACGACATCTTCTTTCAGGACTCCAGTAAGTCAGCCGCCTTGTGTTCCAAACGGTACCCTGTTCTCTCTGTAGTGCACTACCTTGACCAGGGCCCATAGGGAATAGGGCTCTATTCTCTCTGTAGTGCACTACCTTGAACAGGGACCATAGGGAATAGGGCTCTAATCTCTCTGTAGTGCACTACCAGGGCCCATAGGGAATAGGGCTCAGTCTATATAACACACTGTCTATATAACACACTGTCTAAATCAGTCTATATAACACACTGTCTATATGACACACTGTCTAAATCAGGCTATATGACACACTGTCTAAATATGGGACTGGGATTGAGCCCTGTGATGAGTCTCTGGCTCCCTAGATAAATCTAGCCCTGTGATGAGTCTCTGGCTCCCTAGTGAAATCTAGCCCTGTGGTGAGTCTCTGGCTCCCTAATGAAATCTAGCCCTGTGGTGAGTCTCTGGCTCCCTAGTGAAATCTAGCCCTGTGGTGAGTCTCTGGCTCCCTAGATAAATCTAGCCCTGTGATGAGTCTCTGGCTCCCTAGTGAAATCTAGTCCTGTGATGAGTCTCTGGCTCCCTAGTGAAATCTAGCCCTGTGATGAGTCTCTGGCTCCCTAGTGAAATCTATCCCTGTGATGAGTCTCTGGCTCCCTAGTGAAATCTAGCCCTGTGATGAGTCTCTGGCTCCCTAGTGAAATCTAGCGGATGCTACATGTTGTTTGAGGAGTATAACCCCACGGAGTCTGTAGACAAGTGGTGGATGTCAAGGCCTGATCATCCAGACCTGTCTTACTGTCTTACTCCTCTCTACCATCAGGTAGAGAGGAGAGGGTTGATGGTAGAGAGGAGAGGGGCTGATGGTAGAGAGGAGAGGGGATGATGGTAGAGAGGAGAGGGGCTGATGGTAGAGAGGAGAGGGGCTGATGGTAGAGAGCAGAGGGGTTGATGGTAGAGAGGAGAGGTCCTGATGGTAGAGAGGAGAGGGGCTGATGGTAGAGAGGAGAGGGGCTGATGGTAGAGAGGAGAGGGGTTGATGGTAGAGAGGAGAGGGGCTGATAGTAGAGAGGAGTGGGGCTGATGGTAGAGAGGAGAGGGGCTGATGGTAGAGAGGAGAGGGGCTGATGGTAGAGAGGAGTGGGGCTGATGGTAGAGAGGAGAGGGGCTGAAGGTAGAGAGGAGAGGGGCTGATGGTAGAGAGGAGAGGGGTTGATGGTAGAGAGGAGAGGGGCTGATAGTAGAGAGGAGTGGGGCTGATGGTAGAGAGGAGAGGGGCTGATGGTAGAGAGGAGAGGGGTTGATGGTAGAGAGGAGAGGGGCTGATAGTAGAGAGGAGTGGGGCTGATGGTAGAGAGGAGAGGGGCTGATGGTAGAGAGGAGTGGTCCTGATGGTGGAGAGGAGAGGGGCTGATGGTAGAGAGGAGACTCTTGACTGCCCCTCAGGAGACTGTTGGACGTGACCTGGATACTCCAGCCTCTGTTAAAGACCGTTGTCCAGCACCAAGAACGAAATTTACTTTTGTTTTTTAAATAAATCTATTGTTTATAAACCCGCTTACCCCTTCAAAGTCGGAGGATACGTGTGCAAATAAAATATGTGGTCAGAATAATCAGATCAGATTGTGATGTCATACTGGGGGTGAAAAACGTTTTTTTTAAATTAAAAACTCAATTCCACCTGAACAGGCTGAAATGCAAATAATATATATATTTTTTTTTATCTTACACTAAAAGGACATTATGATAATTGAACCATTTTCAGTGTTATTTCAACGTCATAGTATGGAAATATCACATTTCTCTGTCTGCATTGCCTCATTACAACCAAAAAACATTTTTATTTTTTATTTTTTATGATATATTGCCAATTTTGACTTTACCGTCCTGTGGTGATCGCTCAGCTCTGCCTCCAGGACAATAAACATCCACCTGCAAAGTGAAACAGACATCATTAGGGGCTTTGAATAACACTGGCTGGGACAACAAGGCCGGGATATGGCCCAGAAATCTTTCATGGCAGACGGTCAACTATCTGTTGTTTGAGTCTGTTTGGAACCTCACTTATTGTGTGTGTGTGTCTGTGTGTGTGTGTGTGTGTGTGTGTGTGTGTGTGTGTGTGTGTGTGTGTGTGTGTGTGTGTGTGTGTGTGTGTGTGTCTGTCTGTCTGTCTGTCTGTCTGTCTGTCTGTCTGTCTGTCTGTCTGTCTCTCTGTCTCTCTCTCTCTCTGTATGTCTCTCTCTGTCTGTCTCTCTCTGTGTCTGTCTGTCTATCTGTCTGTCTGTCTGTCTGTCTGTCTGTCTGTCTGTCTGTCTGTCTGTCTCTCTCTGTGTCTGTCTGTCTGTCTGTCTGTCTGTCTGTCTGTCTGTCTGTCTGTCTGTCTGTCTGTCTGTCTTGTCTGTCTCCTCTCTCCAGGTGACGAGGGCAGTGGCAGCAGCAGTGGCTGTACAGAGGGATGTACCACAGAGTTTGTGTTTGTGGGTCCAGAGGCCCCCGTGGTGGGAGCAGACAGGAGTGATGAGCGAGCTTCGGCTGCAGCAGGCAGCGCCCCACATCCCTCCAGACCCTCTCTACCCCTGCTACTGACCCTCTCTCTCACAGCCCTGTCCTGGTCCAGGAGATAATACCAGCTGGCCCGAGAGGACACCAGGACATTACTGCTACTCTGACTCTGGCACCAATCAGACAGCCAGCCAGCAGGTCGTCATACTAACTGTTAGTGTTCTCTAAACGGAACCAGAACAGGACAACCCTTTTGGATCCCCACCATGAAGAGATATGGTGACAGTAGTATACTGTAGTAGACTGAGGAGTGTTGTGAGTGCTGCATCCTGCTTTGTCCCCAAAGATCTCTCTGTTCTAAGATGTTCTGTTCTAATCTGCTCTGTTCTATTCTGCTCTGTTCTATTCTAATCTGTTCTGTTCTATTCTAATCTGTTCTGCTCTATTCTAATCTGTTCTGCTCTATTCTAATCTGTTCTGCTCTAATCTGTTCTGTTCTGCTCTATTCTAATCTGTTCTGCTCTATTCTAATCTGTTATGCTCTATTCTAATCTGTTCTGCTCTAATCTGTTCTGCTCTAATCTGTTCTGTTCTGCTCTATTCTAATCTGTTCTGCTCTATTCTAATCTGTTCTGCTCTAATCTGTTCTGTTCTAATCTGTTCTGCTCTATTCTAATCTGTTCTGCTCTATTCTAATCTGTTCTGCTCTATTCTAATCTGTTCTGCTCTAATCTGTTCTGTTCTAATCTGTTCTGTTCTGCTTTGTTCTGCTCTGCTCTGCTCTATTCTGTTCTAATCTGTTCTGCTCTAATCTGTTCTGTTCCGCTTTGTTCTAATCTGTTCAACTCTATTCTAATCTCTTCTGCTCTGTTCTAATCTGCTCTGCTCTTTTCTAATCCGTTCTGACCTATTCTGCTCTATTCTAATCTATTCTAATCTGTTCTGCTCTATTATAATATGTTCTGCTCTATTCTAATCTGTTCTGCTCTGCTCTATTCTAATCCATTCTAATCTGTTCTGCTCTAATCTGTTCTGCTCTATTCTAATCTGTTCTGCTCTATTCTAATCTGTTCTGCTCTTCTCTATTCTAATCTGTTCTGTTCTATTCTAATCTGTTCTGCTCTATTCTAATCTGTTCTGCTCTTCTCTATTCTAATCTGTTCTGTTCTATTCTATTCTGTTCTGCTCTATTCTAATCTGTTCTGTTCTATTCTAATCTGTTCTGCTCCTCTCTGCTCGGTGACGTCCAGAACAGAACATAGCGTCAGTGGGGCAGCCAAACTTCTCCCCTTTTCTCCAAACCAACCAACTGCTTCTCTCCTTTTCTCTGATTGAACAACAACATGCTCTTTCTCTCCTGGAGAGACAGAATGAGAACACAATTTAGAGCGATGATGATGATGATGATGATGAATTTAAAAATACATGAGATTCTATTTTTCTTTCTTTGTAAAGCAGAATTATGAAACTTCAACATGAAATAAATAGAGAACCCTGAGAAGGTTCTGTTAGTTCCTACATCCTCCCACAACAGAGAGAGAAGGTTCTGTTAGGACCTACATCCTCCCACAACAGACAGAGAAGGTTCTGTTAGTACCTACATCCTCCCACAACAGAGAGAGAAGGTTCTGTTAGGACCTACATCCTCCCACAACAGAGAGAGAAGGTTCTGTTAGGACCTACATCCTCCCACAACAGACAGAGAAGGTTCTGTTAGGACCTACATCCTCCCACAACAGACAGAGAAGGTTCTGTTAGTACCTACATCCTCCCACAACAGAGAGAGAGAAGGTTCTGTTAGGACCTACATCCTCCCACAACAGACATAGAAGGTTCTGTTAGTACCTACATCCTCCCACAACAGACAGAGAAGGTTCTGTTAGGACCTACATCCTCCCACAACAGAGAGAGAAGGTTCTGTTAGGACCTACATCCTCCCACAACAGACAGAGAAGGTTCTGTTAGTACCTACATCCTCCCACAACAGACAGAGGAGGTTCTGTTAGGACCTACATCCTCCCACAACAGACAGATAAGGTTCCTAAGCCTGGGTTCCTACCACATCCTGTTCCTTTAACTAAGGGCCTGGGTTCCTACCACATCCTGTTCCTTTAACTAAGGGCCTGGGTTCCTACCACATCCTGTTCCTTTAACTAAGGGCCTGGGTTCCTACCACATCCTGTTCCTTTAACTAAGGGCCTGGGTTCCTACCACATCCTGTTCCTTTAACAAAGGGCCTGGGTTCCTACCACATCCTGTTCCTTTAACTAAGGGCCTGGGTTTCTACCACATCCTGTTCCTTTAACTAAGAGGCTGGGTTCCTACCACATCCTGTTCCTTTAACTAAGGGCCTGGGTTTCTACCACATCCTGTCACTATGGAGGAGCTCTCAGATAGCAACCAGGCACATGTCCCAAATGACACCCCATTAGAGCACTAAACAGGGAACCAGAGTTCAACACCCCATTAGAGCACTAAACAGGGAACCAGAGTTCAACACCCCATTAGAGCACTAAACAGGGAGCCAGAGTTCAACACCCCATTAGAGCACTAAACAGGGAACCAGAGTTCAGCTCCCCATTAGAGCACTAAACAGGGAACCAGAGTTCAACACCCCATTAGAGCACTAAACAGGGAACCAGAGTTCAGCTCCCCATTAGAACACTAAACAGGAAACCAGAGTTCAACACCCCATTAGAGCACTAACCAGGGAGCCAGAGTTCAACACCCCATTAGAGCACTAAACAGGGAGCCAGAGTTCAGCTCCCCATTAGAGCACTAAACAGGAAACCAGAGTTCAACACCCCATTAGAGCACTAACTAGGGAACCAGAGTTCAACACCCCATTAGAACACTAAACAGTGAGCCAGAGTTCAGCTCCCCATTAGAGCACTAAACAGGGAACCAGAGTTCATCTCCCCATTAAAGCACTAAACAGGGAGCCAGAGTTCAGCTCCCCATTAGAGCACTAAACAGGGAACCAGAGTTCATCTCCCCATTAAAGCACTAAACAGGGAGCCAGAGTTCAGCTCCCCATTAGAGCACTAAACAGGAAACCAGAGTTCAACACCCCATTAGAGCACTAACTAGGGAACCAGAGTTCAACACCCCATTAAAGCACTAAACAGGGAGCCAGAGTTAAAATGTGAAACCAGTCATATGGCAACATTTTGAAGCATATCAACACAGCACCTTTTCCACCATAAAGGTTAGAAAATGCTGACCTTATAACTTACCGGGATGAGACCCAAGCGAGAGGCTTCTGTAGCCATGGTCAAATGACAGGGAGGCGCCAAACCTACCGAGATCATTTATGATTTCTAGGAGGTTTTAATTATATGCCCAGACGTTTCAGACTGTATTTTTTTTAACCATTTGTATCGTGTTAAAGATTAGCCATTATCCACAGACACTGTCACTTATACCAACATGCATTTTAGTGTTAGTTTCCTAGCATTTATATCTTTAGTGTTAGTTTCCTTACATGTTCTGTCTGAATCGGGCCCACAGGGAATAGAGTGTAATGTGGGACTCAGCCCTAGAGACCAGGAGGCTTGTGGGTTCTCAGTCCATTCCTCTCTGTCCCATTGTAAAGGTGTGTGTCTGAATCGGGCCCACGGGGAATAGAGTGTAATTCTTCATCCTGTTGTTGTGGTCAGAAATATTATTATCATCCTTCTACTACACACATTTATGTTGTTCATTTATTTGGGGAAGATTTAGCCTTTCTGATAGTGTATCATTAAACATTTAAACTCCGTCCTCCCCACAGACAGAAAGGTTTTTAGTTGCTTCGGGGCAACGCTGTGCCATAAGGGTACTAAAACACCAAATAAAATGTGTTTTTTCTGAACATTTATTTATTTATTTTTTGTTGTTGTAGAAACAAGCACTCTTTTCATTAAAAAGAATGACAAGTTGGTCATAAACGAGTATTTTAAACCTGATATCTGCGGTCCATTGTTCCTCTCTGTCACTATGTGAAGGGGGGTTGATCCTACCTGGACAACGAGGCTCCTTTCACCCATAGAGTGGCTCGGAGTCCATTGTCTGTTATTGTCAGTGGATGTGTTGGCAAAAACACATTGACCAAGGCCATCATTTTACATCAAATGTCTTTCTTTCAGCATGATATTTCCCTGCACAACGTTTCCCTGAGGCAACAACAAAAAAGTACACAATATTTATTTAAAAAAATATATATATATATGTTATATTATATATATATGTTATGTTATATATCGAAACCAATCAAATATGATTCTTTAGAGGTTCCTACACAAGTACATATTTTATTTTTATTGTCAAGTTATTTCTATTTCAACACCCAGCATAACGAGATGTATCTTATGTCTTCGCTCAAACCACTCACTCGCGATATTCTGCCTCCTGAAATAATGTCCCTCCCCCAGTTCATACATCATACCAACTTCTGCCTCCTGAAATAATGTCCCTCCCCCAGTTCATACATCATACCAACTTCTGCCTCCTGAAATAATGTCCCTCCCCCAGTTCATACATCATACCACCTTCTGCCTCCTGAAATAATGTCCCTCCCCCAGTTCATACATCATACCAACTTCTGCCTCCTGAAATAATGTCCCTCCCCCCAGTTCATACATCATACCAACTTCTGCCTCCTGAAATAATGTCCCTCCCCCCAGTTCATACATCATACCAACTTCTGCCTCCTGAAATAATGTCCCTCCCCCAGTTCATACATCATACCAACTTCTGCCTCCTGAAATAATGTCCCTCCCCCCAGTTCATACATCATACCAACTTCTGCCTCCTGAAATAATGTCCCTCCCCAAGTTCATACATCATACCAACTTCTGCCTCCTGAAATAATGTCCCTCCCCCAGTTCATACATCATACCAACTTCTGCCTCCTGAAATAATGTCCCTCCCCCAGTTCATACATCATACCAACTTCTGCCTCCTGAAATAATGTCCCTCCCCCAGTTCATACATCATACCAACTTCTGCCTCCTGAAATAATGTCCCTCCCCCAGTTCATACATCATACCAACTTCTGCACCTCACTGGGATGGTTTACAGACGTCATCACATATTGTCCTGTGTAGAAATGGGAAAACATTCATATGGGACTGTGTCTGAAGGGCAAAACAGATTTCTGTTTTTTGTTTTATTCAGTTGTAAAGCAGAGAGATATTACCGTCTGAAATGTTGGGTCTCTGACCTCTTCTCTCCTTTGGCTTACTGTCTGAAATGTTGGGTCTGACCTCTTCTCTCCTTTTGCTTACTGTCTGAAATGTTGGGTCTGACCTCTTCTCTCCTTTTGCTTACTGTCTGAAATGTTGGGTCTGACCTCTTCTCTCCTTTGGCTTACTGTCTGAAATGTTGGGTCTGACCTCTTCTCTCCTTGGGCTTACTGTCTGAAATGTTGGGTCTGACCTCTTCTCTCCTTTGGCTTACTGTCTGAAATGTTGGGTCTGACCTCTTCTCTCCTTTGGCTTACTGTCTGAAATGTTGGGTCTGACCTCTTCTCTCCTTGGGCTTACCGTCTGAAATGTTGGGTCTGACCTCTTCTCTCCTTTGGCTTACTGTCTGAAATGTTGGGTCTGACCTCTTCTCTCCTTTGGCTTACTGTCTGAAATGTTGGGTCTGACCTCTTCTCTCCGTGGGCTTACTGTCTGAAATGTTGGGTCTGACCTCTTCTCTCCTTGGGCTTACTGTCTGAAATGTTGGGTCTGACCTCTTCTCTCCTTGGGCTTACTGTCTGAAATGTTGGGTCTGACCTCTTCTCTCCTTTGGCTTACTGTCTGAAATGTTGGGTCTTACCTCTTCTCTCCTTTGGCTTACTGTCTGAAATGTTGGGTCTGACCTCTTCTCTCCTTTGGCTTACTGTCTGAAATGTTGGGTCTGACCTCTTCTCTCCTTTGGCTTACTGTCTGAAATGTTGGGTCTCTGACCTCTTCAGTTTATCTGTCATCAGATTCAAAACCTCAAAGTTTTAAATGTGTCTTGGCTGGATGGCAGAGTATCAATGTTTGGCTTTTTAAATAACTATCCCGAAAGAGATCTACCATCATGGTTATTGGTTTAATCTATTTGAGTTCACTTTTAATACTGTTTATGTTCCACGAAATGATGTGCCGTCTTGTCCGACTGAAAGACGAGGTACTACGTTTTAATTTGGCACTTAAAGTTCTATGAGGAGGAGCACATTTTAATAGCTTCAAGTTATTCCCACAGCGCACTGCTGCTGCATTACACTAGTCGGGGTGGATCGAGACGTTATTCCCACAGCGCACTGCTGCTGCATTACACTAGTCGGGGTGGATCGAGACGTTATTCCCACAGCGCACTGCTGCTGCATTACACTAGTCGGGGTGGATCGAGACGTTATTCCCACAGCGCACTGCTGCTGCATTACACTAGTCGGGGTGGATCGAGACGTTCTCCCACAGCACACTGCTGCATTACACTAGTCGGGGTGGATCGAGACGTTATTCCCACAGCGCATTGCTGCATTACACTAGTCGGGGTGGATCGAGACGTTATTCACACAGCGCATTGCTGCATTACACTAGTCGGGGTGGATCGAGACGTTATTCCCACAGTGCACTGCTGCAGCATTACACTAGTCGGGGTGGATCGAGACGTTATTCCCACAGCGCACTGCTGCAGCATTACACTAGTCGGGGTGGATCGAGACGTTATTCCCACAGTGCACTGCTGCAGCATTACACTAGTCGGGGTGGATCGAGATGTCCGTTGTACGAGCAGACATGCCTTACCATTGTCTTTAAAGAAAAGGTAAATGGATTGCTTGTTTGGGATTTTCTTACACGTTCTTGTATACAGAAAAATTATGAATGAGTACAAATAAACATTTTATTAAAAAATTAAACTGTCTCTTGATGACTTACAGTTTCAATACAATGTATCACTCTGATGAATGACTGCATCACTGCCCTTTACATGAACATGTCAGAGATGTCCCCTGCTATAGGTCCACCATCACTGAGACATGTCAGAGATGTCCCCTGCTATAGGTCCACCATCACTGAGACATGTCAGAGATGTCCCCTGCTATAGATCCACCATCACTGAGACATGACAGAGATGTCCCCTGCTATAGGTCCACCATCACTGAGACATGTCAGAGATGTCCCCTTCTATAGGTCCACCATCACTGAGACATGTCAGAGATGTCCCCTTCTATAGGTCCACCATCACTGAGACATGTCAGAGATGTCCCCTGCTATAGTTCCACCATCACTGAGACATGTCAGAGATGTCCCCTGCTATAGGTCCACCATCACTGAGACATGTCAGAGATGTCCCCTGCTATAGGTCCACCATCACTGAGACATGTCAGAGATGTCCCCTTCTATAGGTCCACCATCACTGAGACATGTCAGAGATGTCCCCTGCTATAGGTCCACCATCACTGAGACATGTCAGAGATGTCCCCTGCTATAGGTCCACCATCACTGAGACATATCAGAGATGTCCCCTGCTGTAGGTCCACCATCACTGAGACATGTCAGAGATGTCCCCTTCTATAGGTCCACCATCACTGAGACATGTCAGAGATGTCCCCTGCTATAGGTCCACCATCACTGAGACATGTCAGAGATGTCCCCTTCTATAGGTCCACCATCACTGAGACATGTCAGAGATGTCCCCTGCTATAGGTCCACCATCACTGAGACATGTCAGAGATGTCCCCTGCTATAGGTCCACCATCACTGAGACATGTCAGAGATGTCCCCTGCTATAGATCCACCATCACTGAGACATGACAGAGATGTCCCCTGCTATAGGTCCACCATCACTGAGACATGTCAGAGATGTCCCCTTCTATAGGTCCACCATCACTGAGACATGTCAGAGATGTCCCCTTCTATAGGTCCACCATCACTGAGACATGTCAGAGATGTCCCCTGCTATAGTTCCACCATCACTGAGACATGTCAGAGATGTCCCCTGCTATAGGTCCACCATCACTGAGACATGTCAGAGATGTCCCCTGCTATAGGTCCACCATCACTGAGACATGTCAGAGATGTCCCCTTCTATAGGTCCACCATCACTGAGACATGTCAGAGATGTCCCCTGCTATAGGTCCACCATCACTGAGACATGTCAGAGATGTCCCCTGCTATAGGTCCACCATCACTGAGACATATCAGAGATGTCCCCTGCTGTAGGTCCACCATCACTGAGACATGTCAGAGATGTCCCCTTCTATAGGTCCACCATCACTGAGACATGTCAGAGATGTCCCCTTTTATAGGTCCACCATCACTGAGACATGTCAGAGATGTCCCCTGCTATAGTTCCACCATCACTGAGACATGTCAGAGATGTCCCCTGCTATAGATCCACCATCACTGAGACATGTCAGAGATGTCCCCTGCTATAGGTCCACCATCACTGAGACATGTCAGAGATGTCCCCTGCTATAGATCCACCATCACTGAGACATGACAGAGATGTCCCCTGCTATAGGTTCACCATCACTGAGACATGTCAGAGATGTCCCCTTCTATAGGTCCACCATCACTGAGACATGTCAGAGATGTCCCCTTCTATAGGTCCACCATCACTGAGACATGTCAGAGATGTCCCCTGCTATAGTTCCACCATCACTGAGACATGTCAGAGATGTCCCCTGCTATAGGTCCACCATCACTGAGACATGTCAGAGATGTCCCCTGCTATAGGTCCACCATCACTGAGACATGTCAGAGATGTCCCCTGCTGTAGGTCCACCATCACTGAGACATGTCAGAGATTTCCCCTGCTATAGGTCCACCATCACTGAGACATGTCAGAGATGTCCCCTGCTATAGGTCCACCATCACTGAGACATGTCAGAGATGTCCCCTTCTATAGGTCCACCATCACTGAGACATGTCAGAGATGCCCCCTGCTATAGGTCCACCATCACTGAGACATGTCAGAGATGTCCCCTTCTATAGGTCCACCATCACTGAGACATGTCAGAGATGTCCCCTGCTATAGGTCCACCATCACTGAGACATGTCAGAGATGTCCCCTGCTATAGGTCCACCATCACTGAGACATGTCAGAGATGTCCCCTTCTATAGGTCCACCATCACTGAGACATGTCAGAGATGTCCCCTGCTATAGGTCCACCATCCACTGAGACATGTCAGATATGTCCCCTGCTATAGGTCCACCATCCACTGAGACATGTCAGAGATGTCCCCTTCTATAGGTCCACCATCACTGAGACATGTCAGAGATGTCCCCTGCTATAGGTCCACCATCCACTGAGACATGTCAGAGATGTCCCCTTCTATAGGTCCACCATCCACTGAGACATGTCAGAGATGTCCCCTGTTATAGGTCCACCATCCACTGAGCCATGTCAGAGATGTCCCCTGCTATAGGTCCACCATCCACTGAGACATGTCAGAGATGTCCCCTTCTATAGGTCCACCATCACTGAGACAAAGACCTGTCAGAGATGTCCCCTTCTATAGGTCCACCATCACTGAGACATGTCAGAGATGTCCCCTTCTATAGGTCCACCATCACTGAGACATGTCAGAGATGTCCCCTTCTATAGGTTCACCATCACTGAGACATGTCAGAGATGTCCCCTGCTATAGGTCCACCATCACTGAGACATGTCAGAGATGTCCCCTTCTATAGGTCCACCATCACTGAGACATGTCAGAGATGTCCCCTGCTATAGGTCCACCATCACTGCCATTTACATGAACTTGTCAGAGATGTCCCCTGCTATAGGTCCACCATCACTGAGACATGTCAGAGATGTCCCCTGCTATAGGTCCACCATCACTGAGACATGTCAGAGATGTCCCCTTCTATAGGTCCACCATCACTGAGACATGTCAGAGATGTCCCCTGCTATAGGTCCACCATCACTGAGACATGTCAGAGATGTCCCCTGCTATAGGTCCACCATCACTGAGACATGTCAGAGATGTCCCCTGCTATAGGTCCACCATCACTGAGACATGTAAGAGATGTCCCCTTCTATAGGTCCACCATCACTGAGACATGTCAGAGATGTCCCCTTCCATAGGTCCACCATCACTGAGACATGTCAGAGATGTCCCCTTCTATAGGTCCACCATCACTGAGACATGTCAGAGATGTCCCCTGCTATAGGTCCACCATCCACTGAGACATGTCAGAGATGTCCCCTGCTATAGGTCCACCATCCACTGAGACATGTCAGAGATGTCCCCTTCTATAGGTCCACCATCACTGAGACATGTCAGAGATGTCCCCTGCTATAGGTCCACCATCCACTGAGACATGTCAGAGATGTCCCCTTCTATAGGTCCACCATCCACTGAGACATGTCAGAGATGTCCCCAGTTATAGGTCCACCATCCACTGAGACATGTCAGAGATGTCCCCTGCTATAGGTCCACCATCCACTGAGACATGTCAGAGATGTCCCCTTCTATAGGTCCACCATCACTGAGACAAAGACCTGTCAGAGATGTCCCCTTCTATAGGTCCACCATCACTGAGACATGTCAGAGATGTCCCCTTCTATAGGTTCACCATCACTGAGACATGTCAGAGATGTCCCCTGCTATAGGTCCACCATCACTGAGACATGTCAGAGATGTCCCCTTCTATGGGTCCACCATCACTGAGACATGTCAGAGATGTCCCCTGCTATAGGTCCACCATCACTGCCATTTACATGAACCTGTCAGAGATGTCCCCTGCTATAGGTCCACCATCACTGAGACATGTCAGAGATGTCCCCTGCTATAGGTCCACCATCACTGAGACATGTCAGAGATGTCCCCTTCTATAGGTCCACCATCACTGAGACATGTCAGAGATGTCCCCTGCTATAGGTCCACCATCACTGAGACATGTCAGAGATGTCCCCTGCTATAGGTCCACCATCACTGAGACATGTCAGAGATGTCCCCTGCTATAGGTCCACCATCACTGAGACATGTCAGAGATGTCCCCTGCTATAGGTCCACCATCACTGAGACATGTCAGAGATGTCCCCTGCTATAGGTCCACCATCACTGAGACATGTCAGAGATGTCCCCTTCTATAGGTCCACCATCACTGAGACATGTCAGAGATGTCCCCTTCCATAGGTCCACCATCACTGAGACATGTCAGAGATGTCCCCTTCTATAGGTCCACCATCACTGAGACATGTCAGAGATGTCCCTTGCTATAGGTCCACCATCACTGAGACATGTCAGAGATGTCCCCTGCTGTAGGTCCACCATCACTGAGACATGTCAGAGATGTCCCCTGCTATAGGTCCACCATCACTGAGACATGTCAGAGATGTCCCCTGCTATAGGTCCACCATCACTGAGACATGTCAGAGATATCCCCTTCTATAGGTCCACCATCACTGAGACATGTCAGAGATGTCCCCTTCTATAGGTCCACCATCACTGAGACATGTCAGAAATGTCCCCTTCTATAGGTCCACCATCACTGAGACATGTCAGAGATGTCCCCTTCTATAGGTCCACCATCACTGAGACATGTCAGAGATGTCCCCTGCTATAGGTCCACCATCACTGAGACATGTCAGAGATGTCCCCTGCTATATGTCCACCATCACTGAGACCTGTCAGAGATGTCCCCTTCTATAGGTCCACCATCACTGAGACATGTCAGAGATGTCCCCTTCTATAGGTCCACCATCACTGAGACCTGTCAGAGATGTCCCCTTCCATAGGTCCACCATCACTGAGACATGTGAGAGATGTCCCCTTCTATAGGTCCACCATCACTGAGACATGTCAGAGATGTCCCCTTCTATAGGTCCACCATCACTGAGACAAAGACCTGTCAGAGATGTCCCCTTCTATAGGTCCACCATCACTGAGACATGTCAGAGATGTCCCCTTCTATAGGTCCACCATCACTGAGACATGTCAGAGATGTCCCCTTCCATAGGTCCACCATCACTGAGACATGTCAGAGATGTCCCCTTCTATAGGTCCACCATCACTGAGACATGTCAGAGATGTCCCCTGCTATAGATCCACCATCACTGAGACATGTCAGAGATGTCCCCTGCTATAGGTCCACCATCACTAAGACCTGTCAGAGATGTCCCCTTCCATAGGTCCACCATCACTGAGACATGTCAGAGATGTCCCCTTCTATAGGTCCACCATCACTGAGACATGTCAGAGATGTCCCCTTCTATAGGTCCACCATCACTGAGACATGTCAGAGATGTCCCCTTCTATAGGTCCACCATCACTGAGACATGTCAGAGATGTCCCCTTCTATAGGTCCACCATCACTGAGACATGTCAGAGATGTCCCCTGCTATAGGTCCACCATCACTGAGACATGTCAGAGATGTCCCCTTCTATAGGTCCACCATCACTGAGACATGTCAGAGATGTCCCCTGCTATAGATCCACCATCACTGAGACATGTCAGAGATGTCCCCTGCTATAGATCCACCATCACTGAGACATGTCAGAGATGTCCCCTTCTATAGGTCCACCATCACTGAGACATGTCAGAGATGTCCCCTTCTATAGGTCCACCATCACTGAGACATGTCAGAGATGTCCCCTGCTATAGGTCCACCATCACCGAGACAAAGACCTGTCAGAGATGTCCCCTGCTATAGGTCCACCATCACTGAGACATGTCAGAGATGTCCCCTTCTATAGGTCCACCATCACTGAGACATGTCAGAGATGTCCCCTTCTATAGGTCCACCATCACTGAGACATGTCAGAGATGTCCCCTGCTATAGATCCACCATCACTGAGACATGTCAGAGATGTCCCCTTCTATAGGTCCACCATCACTGAGACATGTCAGAGATGTCCCCTGCTATAGGTCCACCATCACTGAGACATGTCAGAGATGTCCCTTGCTATAGATCCACCATCACTGAGACATGTCAGAGATGTCCCCTTCTATAGGTCCACCATCACTGAGACATGTCAGAGATGTCCCCTGCTATAGATCCACCATCACTGAGACATGTCAGAGATGTCCCCTTCTATAGGTCCACCATCACTGAGACATGTCAGATATGTCCCCTTCTATAGGTCCACCATCACTGAGACATGTCAGAGATGTCCCCTGCTATAGGTCCACCATCACTGAGACATGTCAGAGATGTCCCCTTCTATAGGTCCACCATCACTGAGACATGTCAGAGATGTCCCCTTCTATAGGTCCACCATCACTGAGACATGTCAGAGATGTCCCCTGCTATAGATCCACCATCACTGAGACATGTCAGAGATGTCCCCTTCTATAGGTCCACCATCACTGAGACATGTCAGATATGTCCCCTTCTATAGGTCCACCATCACTGAGACATGTCAGAGATGTCCCCTGCTATAGGTCCACCATCACTGAGACATGTCAGAGATGTCCCCTTCTATAGGTCCACCATCACTGAGACATGTCAGAGATGTCCCCTTCTATAGGTCCACCATTAATGAGACATGTCAGAGATGTCCCCTGCTATAGATCCACCATCACTGAGACATGTCAGAGATGTCCCCTGCTATAGGTCCACCATCACTGAGACATGTTAGAGATGTCCCCTGCTATAGGTCCACCATCACTGAGACATGTTAGAGATGTCCCCTGCTATAGATCCACCATCACTGAGACATGTCAGAGATGTCCCCTTCTATAGGTCCACCATCACTGAGACATGTTAGAGATGTCCCCTGCTATAGATCCACCATCACTGAGACATGTCAGAGATGTCCCCTTCTATAGGTCCACCATCACTGAGACATGTCAGAGATGTCCCCTTCTATAGGTCCACCATCACTGAGACATGTCAGAGATGTCCCCTTCTATAGGTCCACCATCACTGAGACATGTCAGAGATGTCCCCTTCTATAGGTCCACCATCACTGAGACATGTCAGAGATGTCCCCTGCTATAGGTCCACCATCACTGAGACATGTCAGAGATGTCCCCTTCTATAGGTCCACCATCACTGAGACATGTCAGAGATGTCCCCTGCTATAGATCCACCATCACTGAGACATGTCAGAGATGTCCCCTGCTATAGATCCACCATCACTGAGACATGTCAGAGATGTCCCCTTCTATAGGTCCACCATCACTGAGACATGTCAGAGATGTCCCCTTCTATAGGTCCACCATCACTGAGACATGTCAGAGATGTCCCCTGCTATAGGTCCACCATCACCGAGACAAAGACCTGTCAGAGATGTCCCCTGCTATAGGTCCACCATCACTGAGACATGTCAGAGATGTCCCCTTCTATAGGTCCACCATCACTGAGACATGTCAGAGATGTCCCCTTCTATAGGTCCACCATCACTGAGACATGTCAGAGATGTCCCCTGCTATAGATCCACCATCACTGAGACATGTCAGAGATGTCCCCTTCTATAGGTCCACCATCACTGAGACATGTCAGAGATGTCCCCTGCTATAGGTCCACCATCACTGAGACATGTCAGAGATGTCCCTTGCTATAGATCCACCATCACTGAGACATGTCAGAGATGTCCCCTTCTATAGGTCCACCATCACTGAGACATGTCAGAGATGTCCCCTGCTATAGATCCACCATCACTGAGACATGTCAGAGATGTCCCCTTCTATAGGTCCACCATCACTGAGACATGTCAGATATGTCCCCTTCTATAGGTCCACCATCACTGAGACATGTCAGAGATGTCCCCTGCTATAGGTCCACCATCACTGAGACATGTCAGAGATGTCCCCTTCTATAGGTCCACCATCACTGAGACATGTCAGAGATGTCCCCTTCTATAGGTCCACCATCACTGAGACATGTCAGAGATGTCCCCTGCTATAGATCCACCATCACTGAGACATGTCAGAGATGTCCCCTTCTATAGGTCCACCATCACTGAGACATGTCAGATATGTCCCCTTCTATAGGTCCACCATCACTGAGACATGTCAGAGATGTCCCCTGCTATAGGTCCACCATCACTGAGACATGTCAGAGATGTCCCCTTCTATAGGTCCACCATCACTGAGACATGTCAGAGATGTCCCCTTCTATAGGTCCACCATTAATGAGACATGTCAGAGATGTCCCCTGCTATAGATCCACCATCACTGAGACATGTCAGAGATGTCCCCTGCTATAGGTCCACCATCACTGAGACATGTTAGAGATGTCCCCTGCTATAGGTCCACCATCACTGAGACATGTTAGAGATGTCCCCTGCTATAGATCCACCATCACTGAGACATGTCAGAGATGTCCCCTTCTATAGGTCCACCATCACTGAGACATGTTAGAGATGTCCCCTGCTATAGATCCACCATCACTGAGACATGTCAGAGATGTCCCCTTCTATAGGTCCACCATCACTGAGACATGTCAGAGATGTCCCCTGCTATAGGTCCACCATCACTGAGACATGTCAGAGATGTCCCCTGCTATAGGTCCACCATCACTGAGACATGTCAGAGATGTCCCCTGCTATAGGTCCACCATCACTGAGACATGTCAGAGATGTCCCCTGCTATAGGTCCACCATCACTGAGACATGTCAGAGATGTCCCCTGCTATAGGTCCACCATCACTGAGACATGTCAGAGATGTCCCCTTCTATAGGTCCACCATCACTGAGACATGTCAGAGATGTCCCCTTCTATAGGTCCACCATCACTGAGACATGTCAGAGATGTCCCCTTCTATAGGTCCACCATCACTGAGACATGTCAGAGATGTCCCCTGCTATAGATCCACCATCACTGAGACATGTCAGAGATGTCCCCTTCTATAGGTCCACCATCACTGAGACATGTCAGAGATGTCCCCTGCTATAGGTCCACCATCACTGAGACATGTCAGAGATGTCCCTTGCTATAGATCCACCATCACTGAGACATGTCAGAGATGTCCCCTTCTATAGGTCCACCATCACTGAGACATGTCAGAGATGTCCCCTGCTATAGATCCACCATCACTGAGACATGTCAGAGATGTCCCCTTCTATAGGTCCACCATCACTGAGACATGTCAGATATGTCCCCTTCTATAGGTCCACCATCACTGAGACATGTCAGAGATGTCCCCTGCTATAGGTCCACCATCACTGAGACATGTCAGAGATGTCCCCTTCTATAGGTCCACCATCACTGAGACATGTCAGAGATGTCCCCTTCTATAGGTCCACCATCACTGAGACATGTCAGAGATGTCCCCTGCTATAGATCCACCATCACTGAGACATGTCAGAGATGTCCCCTTCTATAGGTCCACCATCACTGAGACATGTCAGATATGTCCCCTTCTATAGGTCCACCATCACTGAGACATGTCAGAGATGTCCCCTGCTATAGGTCCACCATCACTGAGACATGTCAGAGATGTCCCCTTCTATAGGTCCACCATCACTGAGACATGTCAGAGATGTCCCCTTCTATAGGTCCACCATTAATGAGACATGTCAGAGATGTCCCCTGCTATAGATCCACCATCACTGAGACATGTCAGAGATGTCCCCTGCTATAGGTCCACCATCACTGAGACATGTTAGAGATGTCCCCTGCTATAGGTCCACCATCACTGAGACATGTTAGAGATGTCCCCTGCTATAGATCCACCATCACTGAGACATGTCAGAGATGTCCCCTTCTATAGGTCCACCATCACTGAGACATGTTAGAGATGTCCCCTGCTATAGATCCACCATCACTGAGACATGTCAGAGATGTCCCCTTCTATAGGTCCACCATCACTGAGACATGTCAGAGATGTCCCCTGCTATAGGTCCACCATCACTGAGACATGTCAGAGATGTCCCCTGCTATAGGTCCACCATCACTGAGACATGTCAGAGATGTCCCCTGCTATAGGTCCACCATCACTGAGACATGTCAGAGATGTCCCCTGCTATAGGTCCACCATCACTGAGACATGTCAGAGATGTCCCCTGCTATAGGTCCACCATCACTGAGACATGTCAGAGATGTCCCCTTCTATAGGTCCACCATCACTGAGACATGTCAGAGATGTCCCCTGCTATAGATCCACCATCACTGAGACAAAGGCAAAGAAAATGGTCATTCGTTTTATGAAACTCGGTCAGTTATATCTGAGCATATTTTTAAAACAATACTTTATTTCAAATGTAGGTGTTCTTTAAATTATGAGGAAATGCAGATTGAGCTCATAAATTATGTAGGTGATTCGTTTTAGGGTGTGTCCCTATTCCATGTATAGTGCACTACTGACCAGAAGAGTACGACAGTTAACCCATTGGCCCTGGACAAAGTAGTGCACTAAACAGGGTGCCGATTGGGACGCAGGCGTAGCGGGGTAAAGAGAAAGTGATGATGAGAGTTAATGATGACCTTGGGCCTAGCTAACAGGAATATACATGATTATAGGAGGACCAGCAGAGTGCTGCTCTACTGCTGATATACAGCTATTCTAATGTGTTAGTCACACGGTCTCCCTGTGTATCACCGTGTTGCCATGTCCCAGTAAAACCTTTACTTTGACCTGAAATAACCTCTGTTACTTCCAGAACACTTCATTTACAGTGGTTCTGTTAGACTACAGTGGTTCTGTTGGACTACAGTGGTTATGTACTGGTTCTGTTAGACTACAGTGGTTCTGTTAGACTACAGTGGTTCTGTTAGACTATAGTGGTTCTGTTAGACTACAGTGGTTCTGTTGGACCACAGTGGTTCTGTACTGGTTCTGTTAGACTACAGTGGTTCTGTTAGACTACAGTGGTTCTGTTAGACTACAGTGGTTCTGTACTGGTTCTGTTAGACTACAGTGGTTCTGTTAGACTACAGTGGTTCTGTTGGACTACAGTGGTTCTGTTATACTGTCAAACTGTTCTTGGTTTCTGCTCCATGTCCTCTCTCTCTCTCTTGTACTTTTCAAATTACTATTGAAGTTTGGCTTACAGTTTGGGACAATCAAGTTGATTTGGTGCTAGCCTACAAAGCATTACATGGGCTTACTCCTACTTATCTCTCTGGATGGGTCACAAGACACAGGCCTCCTAATTGTCCCTAAAATTTCTAAGCAAACAGCTGGAGGCAGGGCTTTCTCCTATAGAGCTCAATTTTTATGGAATGGTCTGCCTATCCATGTGAGAGACGCAGACTCGGTCTCAACCTTTAAGTCTTTACTGAAGACTCATCTCTTCAGTGGGTCATATGATTGAGTTTAGTCTGGCCCAGGAGTGTGAAGGCTCTGGAGAAACGAAACGCCCTTGTTGTCTCCGCCTGGCCGGTTCCCCTCTCTCCACTGGGATTCTCTGCCTCTAAACCCTATTACAGGGGCTGAGTCACTGGCCTACTGGTGCTCTTCCATGCCGTCCCTAGGAGGGGTGCGTCACCTGAGTGGGTTGAGTCACTGACGTGGTCTTCCTGTCTGGGTTGGCGCCCCCCCCCCCCCCCCCCCTTGGGTTTGTGTAGTGGGGGAGATCTTTGTGGGCTATACTCGGCCCTGTCTCAGGATGGTAAGTTGGTGGTTGAAGATATCCCTCTAGTGGTGTGGGGGCTGTGCCTTGGCAAAGTGGGTGGGGTTATATCCTGCCTGTCTGGGGGTGTCATCGGATGGGGCCACAGTGTCTCCTGACCCCTCCAGTCTCAGCCTCCAGTATTTATGCTGCAGTAGTTTATGTGTCGGGGGGCTAGGGTCAGTCTGTTATATCTGGAGTACTTCTCCTGTTTTATCCGGTTTCCTGTGTGAATTTCAGTATGCTCCTTCTTGTTCTCTCTCTTTCTTTCTCTTTCTCTCAGAGGACCTGAGCTCTAGGACCATGCCTCAGGACTACCTGGCATGATGACTCCTGGCTGCCCCCATTCCATCTGGCCGTGCTGCTACTCCAGTTTAAACTGTTCTGCCTAAGGCTATGGAACCCTGACCTGTTCACCGGACGTGCTACCTGTCCCAGACCTGCTGTTTTAAACTCTCTCTCTCTACCGCACCTGCTGTCTCTAACTCTGAATGATCATCACTCGGAAACTGACATTTACTCCTGAGGTGCTGACTTGCTGCACCCTCGACAACTACTGTGATTATTATTATTTGGCCCTGCTGGTTATTAATGAACTTTTGAACATCTTGGCCATGTTCTGTTATAATCTCCACCCGGCACAGCCAGAAGAGGACTGGCCACCCCTCAGAGCCTGGTTCCTCTCTAGGTTTATAATCTCTACCCAGTACAGCCAGTAGAGGACTGGTCACCCCTTAGAGCCTGGTTCCTCTCTACCCAGTACAGCCAGTAGAGGACTGGTCAGCCCTCAGAGCCTGGTTCCTCTCTACCCAGTACAGCCAGTAGAGGACTGGTCACCCCTCAGAGCCTGGTTCCTCTGGTCTACCCAGTACAGCCAGTAGAGGACTGGTCACCCCCCAGAGCCTGGTTCCTCTCTACCCAGTACAGCCAGTAGAGGACTGGTCACCCCTCAGAACCTGGTTCTTCTCTACCCAGTACAGCCAGTAGAGGACTGGTCACCCCTCAGAGCGTGGTTCCTCTGGTCTACCCAGTACAGCTAGTAGAGGACTGGTCACCCCTCAGAGCCTGGTTCCTCTCTACCCAGTACAGCCAGTAGAGGACTGGTCACCCTTCAGAGCCTGGTTCCTCTGGTCTACCCAGTACAGCCAGTAGAGGACTGGTCACCCCTCAGACCCTGGTTCCTCTCTACCCAGTACAGCCAGTAGAGGACTGGTCACCCCTCAGAGCCTGGTTCCTCTCTACCCAGTACAGCCAGTAGAGGACTGGTCACCCCTCAGAACCTGGTTCCTCTCTACCCAGTACAGCCAGTAGAGGACTGACCACCTCTCAGAGCCTGGTTCCTCTCTACCCAGTACAGTCAGTAGAGGACTGGTCACCCCTCAGAGCCTGGTTCCTCTGGTCTACCCAGTACAGCCAGTAGAGGATTGGTCACCCCTCAGAGCCTGGTTCCTCTCTACCCTGTACAGCCAGTAGAGGATTGGTCACCCCTCACAGCCTGGTTCCTCTCTAGGTTTCTTCCTAGTGTACAAGGGCACAAGGCGAGACCCAGATGCAGACACAGGAGGCAGATGGTTGGAGTCCAAGATGTTTATTAACAATCCAAAAGGGGTAGGCAAGAGAATGGTCGTGGACAGGCAAAAGGTCGAGGTTAGGGCAGGCAGACTGGTCAGGCAGGTAGAATGGTCAGGCAGGCTCGAGGTCAGGGCAGGCAGAATGGTCAGGCAGGCTCGAGGTCAGGGCAGGCAGAATGGTCAGGCAGGCTCAAGGTCAGGGCAGGCAGAATGGTCAGGCAGGCTCGAGGTCAGGGCAGGCAGAATGGTCAGGCAAGCTCGAGGTCAGCGCAGGCAGAATGGTCAGGCAGGTAGAATGGTCAGGCAGGCAGAATGGTCAGGCAGGCTCGAGATCAGGGCAGGCAGAATGGTCAGGCAGGCTCGAGGTCAGTGCAGGCAGAATGTTCAGGCAGGCTCGAGGTCAGGGTAAGCAGGATGGTCAGGCAGGCTCGAGGTCAGGGCAGGCAGAATGGTCAGGCAGGCTCGAGGTCAGGGCAGGCAGAATGGTCAGGCAGGCTCGAGGTTAGGGCAGGTAGAATGGTCAGGCAAGCTCGAGGTCAGCGCAGGCAGAATGGTCAGGCAGGTAGAATGGTCAGCGCAGGCAGAATGGTCAGGCAGGTAGAATGGTCAGGCAGGCAGAATGGTCAGGCAGGCTCGAGATCAGGGCAGGCAGAATGGTCAGGCAGGCTCAAGGTCAGGGCAGGCAGAATGTTCAGGCAGGATCGAGGTCAGGGCAAGCAGGATGGTCAGGCAGGCTCGAGGTCAGGGCAAGCAGAATGGTCAGGCAGGCTCGAGGTCAGGGCAGGTAGAATGGTCAGGCAGGCTCGAGGTCAGCGCAGGCAGAATGGTCAGGCAGGCAGAATGGTCCGGCAGGCTCGAGGTCAGGGCAGGCAGAATGGTCAGGTAGGCTCGAGGTCAGGGCAGGCAGAATGGCCAGGCAGGCTCGAGGTGTAGTGAAATACGTGTGTGTCTCAACTCCGACAGCGCAGTAATATCTAACCAATTACACAACATATATCCAATACACACAAATCTAAGTAAAGGAATTAAGAATATATAAATATATGTACGAGCAATGTCATAGCATGAGATGAGAAATGCATAGACTAAGATACAGTAGAATAGTATAGAATACAGTATATACATATGAGATGAGTAATGCATAGACTAAGATACAGTAGAATAGTATAGAATACAGTATCTACATATGAGATGAGTAATGCATAGACTAAGATACAGTAGAATAGTATAGAATACAGTATCTACATATGAGATGAGTAATGCATAGACTAAGATACAGTAGAATAGTATAGAATACAGTATATACATATGAGATGAGTAATATATAGACTAAGATACAGTAGAATAGTGTAGAATACAGTATATACTTAGACTAAGATACAGTAGAATACAGTATATACATATGAGATGAGTAATGCATAGACTAAGATACAGTAGAATACAGTACATACATATGAGATGAGTAATACATAGACTAAGATACAGTAGAATAGTATAGAATACAGTATATACATATGAGATGAGTAATACATAGACTAAGATACAGTAGAATAGAATACAGTATATACATATGAGATGAGAAATGCATAGACTAAGATACAGTAGAATAGTATAGAATACAGTATATACTTAGACTAAGATACAGTAGAATACAGTATATACATATGAGATGAGTAATATATAGACTAAGATACAGTAGAATAGTATAGAATACAGTATATACATATGAGATGAGTAATGCATAGACTAAGATACAGTAGAATAGGACAGAATACAGTATATACATAGATGAGTAATGTCAGTTGTGTAAACATTATTAAAGTGGCCAGTGATTTAGTCTATGTATACAGGGCAGTAGCTACTAAATGTTAGTGACGGCTGTTTACAGTCTGATGGCCTTGAGATAGAAGCTGTTTTTTAGTCTCTCGGTCCCAGCTTTGATGCACCTGTACTGACCTCGCCTTCTGGATGATAGCGGGGTGAACAGGCAGTGGCTCGGGTGGTTGATGTCCTTGATGATCTTTATGGATAACTATAGCGTATCATGTAAAATACTATACTAAAATACTACAAGGTATAATACTATAAGGTATAATACTATAAGGTATAATATAAAATACTATACTAAAATATTATAATGTATAATACTATAAGGTATATTGTAAAATACTATAATGTATAATACTACAAGGTAAAATACTATAAGGTATAATACTATAATGTATAATACTATAATGTATAATACTATAATGTATAATACTATAATGTATAATACTATAATGTATAATACTATAAGGTATAATACTATAATGTATAATACTATAATGTATAATACTATAATGTATAATACTATAAGGTATAATACTATATACTATAATACTATAATGTATAATACTATAAGGTATAATACTATAATGTATAATACTATAATGTATAATACTATAAGGTATAATACTATAATGTATAATACTATAATGTATAATACTATAATGTATAATACTATAATGTATAATACTATAATGTATAATACTATAATGTATAATACTATAATGTATAATACTATAATGTATAATACTATAAGGTATAATAATATAATGTATAATACTATAATGTAAAATACTATAATGTATAATACTATAAGGTATAATAATATAATGTATAATACTATAAGGTATAATACTATAAGGTATAATACTATAAGGTTTAATACTATAAGGTATAATACTATAAGGTATAATACTATAAGGTATAATGTAAAATACTATACTAAAATACTATAATGTATAATACTATAAGGTATAATACTATAAGGTATAATACTATAAGGTATAATACTATAAGGTATAATACTATAAGGCATAACACTATCAGGTATAATACTATAAGGTATAATACTATAAGGTATAATACTATAAGGTTTAATACTATAAGGTATAATACTATAAGGTATAATACTATAAGGTATAATACTATAAGGTATAATAATATAAGGCATAACACTATCAGGTATAATACTATAAGGTATAATACTATAAGGTATAATACTATAAGGTTTAATACTATAAGGTATAATACTATAAGGTATAATAATATAAGGCATAACACTATCAGGTATAATACTATAAGGTATAATACTATAAGGTATAATACTATAAGGTTTAATACTATAATGTATAATACTATAAGGTATAATACTATAAGGTTTAATACTATAAGGTATAATACTATAAGGTTTAATACTATAAGGTATAATGTAAAATACTATAAGGTATAATACTATAAGGTATAATACTATAATGTAAAATACTATAAGGTATAATACTATAATGTATAATACTATAAGGTATAATACTATAATGTATAATAATATAAGGCATAACACTATCAGGTATAATACTATAAGGTATAATACTATAATGTATAATACTATAAGGTATAATACTATAATGTATAATACTATAATGTATAATACTATAATGTATAATACTATAATGTATAATACTATAATGTATAATACTATAAGGTTTAATACTATAAGGTATAATACTATAAGGTATAATAATATAAGGCATAACACTATCAGGTATAATACTATAAGGTATAATACTATAAGGTATAATACTATAAGGTTTAATACTATAATGTATAATACTATAAGGTATAATACTATAAGGTTTAATACTATAAGGTATAATACTATAAGGTTTAATACTATAAGGTATAATGTAAAATACTATAAGGTATAATACTATAAGGTATAATACTATAATGTAAAATACTATAAGGTATAATACTATAATGTATAATACTATAAGGTATAATACTATAATGTATAATAATATAAGGCATAACACTATCAGGTATAATACTATAAGGTATAATACTATAATGTATAATACTATAAGGTATAATACTATAATGTATAATACTATAATGTATAATACTATAATGTATAATACTATAATGTATAATACTATAATGTATAATACTATAAGGTATAATACTATAAGGTATAATACTATAAGGTTTAATACTATAAGGTATAATACTATAAGGTAGAATGTAAAATACTATAATGTATAATACTATAATGTATAATACTTTAATGTAAAATACTATACTAAAATACTATAATGTATAATACTATAATGTATAATACTATAATGTATAATACTATAATGTATAATACTATAATGTATAATACTATAATGTAAAATACTATAAGGTATAATGCTATAATGTATAATACTATAATGTATAATACTATAATGTATAATACTATAATGTATAATACTATAAGGTATAATGCTATAATGTATAATACTATAATGTATAATACTATAATGTATAATACTATACTAAAATACTATAAGGTATAATACTATAATGTGAAATACTATACTATAATACTATAATGTATAATACTATAATGTATAATACTATAATGTATGATACTATAATGTAAAATACTATACTAAAATAATCTGAGGTATAATGTAAAACACTATACTAAAATACTATACTGTATAATACTATAATGTAAAATACTATACTAAAATACTATCAGGAATAATACTATAATGTAAAATACTATACTAAAATACTATAATGTATAATACTATAATGTATAATACTATAATGTGAAATACTATAATGTATAATACTATAATGTGAAATACTATAATGTAAAATACTATAATGTATAATACTATAATGTATAATACTATAATGTATAATACTATAATGTATAATACTATAATGTATAATACTATAATGTATAATACTATAATGTATAATACTATAATGTAAAATACTATAATGCATAATACTATAAGGTATATTACTATAATGTAAAATACTATAATGTAAAATACTATAATATATACTACTATAATGTAAAATAGTATACTAAAATACTATAATGTATAATACTATAAGGCATAATACTATAATGTAAAAATACTATAAGGTATAATACTATAAGGTATAATACTATACTATAATACTATAAGGTATAATACTATAAGGTATAATACTATAATGTATAATACTATAAGGTATAATACTATAATGTATAATACTATAATGTATAATACTATAATGTATAATACTATAAGGTATAATACTATAAGGTATAATACTATAAGGTATAATACTATAAGGTATAATACTATAAGGTATAATACTATAATGTATAATACTATAAGGTATAATACTATAAGGTATAATACTATAATGTATAATACTATAATGTATAATACTATAAGGTATAATACTATAAGGTATAATACTATAATGTATAATACTATAAGGTTTAATACTATAAGGTATAATGTAAAATAATATAAGGCATAATACTATAATGTATAATACTATAAGGTATAATACTATAAGGTATAATACTATAATGTATAATACTATAATGTATAATACTATAATGTATAATACTATAAGGTATAATACTATAAGGTATAATACTATAATGTATAATACTATAATGTATAATACTATAATGTATAATACTATAAGGTATAATACTATAAGGTATAATACTATAATGTATAATACTATAATGTATAATACTATAATGTATAATACTATAATGTATAATACTATAAGGTATAATACTATAATGTATAGTACTATAATGTATAATACTATAATGTATAGTACTATAATGTATAATACTATAATGTATAATACTATAAGGTATAATACTATAAGGTATAATACTATAATGTATAATACTATAAGGTATAATACTATAATGTATAATACTATAATGTATAATACTATAATGTATAATACTATAAGGTATAATACTATAATGTATAGTACTATAATGTATAATACTATAATGTATAGTACTATAATGTATAATACTATAATGTATAATACTATAATGTATAATACTATAATGTATAATACTATAAGGTATAATACTATAATGTATAATACTATAATGTATAATACTATAATGTATAATACTATAAGGTATAATACTATAATGTATAATACTATAATGTATAATACTATAATGTATAATACTATAAGGTATAATACTATAATGTATAATACTATAATGTATAATACTATAAGGTATAATGCTATAATGTATAATACTATAATGTAAAATACTATAATGTAAAATACTATACTAAAATACTATAATGTATAATACTATAATGTATAATACAATAATGTATAATACTATGAGGTATAATACTATAATGTATAATACAATAATGTATAATACTATAAGGTTTAATACTATAAGGTTTAATACTATAAGGTATAATACTATAAGGTTTAATACTATAAGGTATAATGTAAAATACTATACTAAAATACTATAATGTATAATACTATAATGTATAATACTATAATGTATAATACTATGAGGTATAATACTATAATGTATAATACAATAATGTATAATACTATAAGGTTTAATACTATAAGGTATAATACTATAAGGTATAATACTATAAGGTTTAATACTATAAGGTATAATGTAAAATACTATACTAAAATACTATAATGTATAATACTATAATGTATAATACTATAATGTATAATACTATAATGTATAATACTATAATGTATAATACTATAAGGTATAATACTATAATGTATAATACTATAATGTAAAATACTATAAGGTATAATACTATAATGTATAATACTATAATGTATAATACTATAATGTATAATACTATAATGTATAATACTATAAGGTATAATGCTATAATGTATAATACTATAATGTAAAATACTATAATGTAAAATACTATACTAAAATACTATAATGTATAATACTATAATGTATAATACAATAATGTATAATACTATGAGGTATAATACTATAATGTATAATACAATAATGTATAATACTATAAGGTATAATACTATAATGTATAATACTATAATGTATAATACTATAATGTATAATACTATAATGTATAATACTATAAGGTTTAATACTATAAGGTATAATACTATAAGGTATAATACTATAAGGTTTAATACTATAAGGTATAATGTATAATACTATACTAAAATACTATAATGTATAATACTATAATGTATAATACTATAATGTATAATACTATAATGTATAATACTATAATGTATAATACTATAGGGTATAATACTATAGGGTATAATACTATAAGGTATAATACTATAAGGTTTAATACTATAAGGTATAATACTATAAGGTATAATACTATAAGGTTTAATACTATAAGGTATAATGTATAATACTATACTAAAATACTATAATGTATAATACTATAATGTATAATACTATGAGGTATAATACTATAATGTATAATACAATAATGTATAATACTATAAGGTATAATACTATAAGGTATAATACTATAAGGTATAATACTATAATGTATAATACTATGAGGTATAATACTATAATGTATAATACAATAATGTATAATACTATAAGGTATAATACTATAAGGTATAATACTATAATGTATAATACTATAATGTATAATACTATAATGTATAATACTATAATGTATAATACTATAATGTATAATACTATAATGTATAATACTATAATGTATAATACTATAAGGTATAATACTATAATGTATAATACTATAAGGTATAATACTATAATGTATAATACTATAATGTATAATACAATAATGTATAATACTATAAGGTATAATACTATAAGGTATAATACTATAATGTATAATACTATGAGGTATAATACTATAATGTATAATACAATAATGTATAATACTATAAGGTATAATACTATAAGGTATAATACTATAATGTATAATACTATAATGTATAATACAATAATGTATAATACTATAGGGTATAATACTATAAGGTATAATACTATAATGTATAATACTATAAGGTATAATACTATAGGGTATAATACTATAAGGTATAATACTATAATGTATAATAATATAAGGTATAATACTATACTATAATACTATAAGGTATAATACTATAAGGTATAATACTATAATGTATAATACTATAATGTAAAACAGGATAGTGTAAATATGAAGGTCACTCTGACGCCACGTTTCATTTAAACCCTAATGGTAAAAGCTTGATGGTTATAACTAATAGCATGAGGGCATTGGAGACAGAGATACTCCCTGGAAAATAGGGAACTGAATACAAAATTAAATCTAACTTTTCAATTTACGTCTCCCAGCAGAGTTTACCAACTAAATGGGCTCAGAACACTCCACTGCCTAATGAGAGAATAAATAATATGATAATGGGATTTAGAGGAAGTAGTTTTCCACTGGGAGAAAATGTTCCATATAAAACCGACCTTATTAATTATCTGATACAAAGTGTTAAAAAAACAAAGAAGCACAAAGACTTTTACGTATTTATCAGTCTGATTAACCTTACTTTAAGAGCAGCCATTTTAAAAACTAGGCTGAAGAGAAACCACTGTGAGGGAGAGGCCAGTGTTCTCAGTCTGATTAACCTTACTTTAAGAGCAGCCATTTTAAAAACTAGGCTGAAGAGAAACCACTGTGAGGGAGAGGCCAGTATTCTCAGTCTGTCTGTGAGTGAGAGGCCAGCATTCTCAGTCTGTCTGTGAGTGAGAGGCCAGCATTCTCAGTATGTCTGTGAGTGAACTCTTCAAGGACAATGACAGCAGTGGAGGCTGGTGAGATGAGCTATAGGAGGACCGGCTCATTCTATTGGCTGGAATGGGAATGAGAGGAATTGAGTCAATCATGTGGTTTCCATGTGTTTGATGTGTCTTATACCGTTCTGTTGATTCCATTCCAGCCATTACAATGAGTCTATCCTCCTATAGCTCCTCCCACTGCCACTGACTGACAGGTAAACCTGGACTGAGCCAACAGTGAATTGATTGAATGAAGTGTAGTCACTTTCAGTATCAATGTCGTCCCTTAAGTTTGCTTGCTGAAACATCGGGGCCAATTCTCCTGCTGAAGACTCTCTATCCTCTCTGTCCCTTTCTCTCTATCATCTCTGTCCTTTTCTCTCTATCCTCTCTGTCCCTTTCTCTCTATCCTCTCTGTCCGTCTCCCTCTCTGTCCCTTTCTCTCTATCCTCTCTGTCCCTCTCCCTCTCTTTTCCGTTTCTCTCTATCCTCTCTGTCCCTCTCTGTCCCTCTCCCTCTCTGTCCCTCTCTGTCCCTTTCTCTCTATCCTCTCTGTCCCTTTCTCTCTATCCTCTCTGTCCCTTTCTCTCTATCCTCTCTGTCCCTTTCTCTCTATCCTCTCTGTCCCTTTCTCTCTATCCTCTCTGTCCATCTCCCTCTCTGTCCCTTTCTCTCTATCATCTCTGTCCTTTTCTCTCTATCCTCTCTGTCCCTTTCTCTCTATCCTCTCTGTCCGTCTCCCTCTCTGTCCCTTTCTCTCTATCCTCTCTGTCCCTCTCCCTCTCTTTTCCGTTTCTCTCTATCCTCTCTGTCCCTCTCTGTCCCTCTCCCTCTCTGTCCCTTTCTCTCTATCCTCTCTGTCCCTTTCTCTCTATCCTCTCTGTCCCTTTCTCTCTATCCTCTCTGTCCCTTTCTCTCTATCCTCTCTGTCCCTTTCTCTCTATCCTCTCTGTCCCTCTCCCTCTCTGTCCCTTTCTCTCTATCCTCTCTGTCCCTTTCTCTCTATCCTCTCTGTCCCTTTCTCTCTATCCTCTCTGTCCCTTTCTCTCTATCCTCTCTGTCCCTTTCTCTCTATCCTCTCTGTCCCTTTCTCTCTATCCCTTTCTCTCTATCCTCTCTGTCCCTCTCCCTCTCTGTCCGTTTCTCTCTATCCTCTCTGTCCCTTTCTCTCTATCCTCTCTGTCCCTCTCCCTCTCTGTCCGTTTCTCTCTATCCTCTCTGTCCATCTCCCTCTCTGTCCCTTTCTCTCTATCCTCTCTGTCCCTTTCTCTCTATCCTCTCTGTCCCTTTCTCTCTATCCTCTCTGTCCCTCTCCCTCTCTGTCCCTTTCTCTCTATCCTCTCTGTCCCTCTCCCTCTCTTTCCCTCTCTATCCCTTTCTCTCTATCCTCTCTGTCCCTCTCCCTCTCTGTCCACTTCTCTCTATCCTCTCTGTCCCTCTCCCTCTCTGTCCCTTTCTCTCTATCCTCTCTGTCCCTTTCTCTCTATCCTCTCTGTCCCTTTCTCTCTATCCTCTCTGTCCCTTTCTCTCTATCCTCTCTGTCCCTTTCTCTCTATCCCTTTCTCTCTATCCTCTCTGTCCCTCTCCCTCTCTGTCCGTTTCTCTCTATCCTCTCTGTCCCTTTCTCTCTATCCTCTCTGTCCCTCTCCCTCTCTGTCCGTTTCTCTCTATCCTCTCTGTCCATCTCCCTCTCTGTCCCTTTCTCTCTATCCTCTCTGTCCCTTTCTCTCTATCCTCTCTGTCCCTTTCTCTCTATCCTCTCTGTCCCTCTCCCTCTCTGTCCCTTTCTCTCTATCCTCTCTGTCCCTCTCCCTCTCTTTCCCTCTCTATCCCTTTCTCTCTATCCTCTCTGTCCCTCTCCCTCTCTGTCCACTTCTCTCTATCCTCTCTGTCCCTTTCTCTCTATCCTCTCTGTCCCTTTCTCTCTATCCTCTGTACCTTTCTCTCTATCCTCTCTGTCCCTTTCTCTCTATCCCTTTCTCTCTATCCTCTCTGTCCCTCTCTCTCTCTGTCCCTTTCTCTCTATCCTCTCTGTCCCTTTCTCTCTATCCCTTTCTCTCTATCCCTTTCTCTCTATCCTCTCTGTCCCTCTCTCTCTCTGTCCCTTTCTCTCTATCCTCTCTGTCCCTTTCTCTCTATCCCTTTCTCTCTATCCTCTCTGTCCCTCTCTCTCTCTGTCCCTTTCTCTCTATCCTCTCTGTCCCTTTCTCTCTATGCCTTTCTCTCTATCCTCTCTGTCCCTCTCCCTCTCTGTCCCTTTCTCTCTATCCTCTCTGTCCCTTTCTCTCATCCTCTCTGTCCCTTTCTCTCTATTCAGTTGAACTGTGAAAGTGTTAAGTCTATTCTCCAATGCCTGATCACATGACAGGGCTTTGACACCTTCTCCGTCAGAATAAAGAAGGGAATTACACAGAAGATCAGTCCTGGATACAGAGAGATTTAACTCCTTGATTTTTCTAAAGACAGGAAGACTCTGGTGCCTATCCCTCCCTCAGGGGGAACCAGGAGAATACTGAGACCCTACTGATCAGGGAGGAGGGAGGAGGAGGGTAGGGAAGGGGGGGAGAGAGAGAGGAGGAGGGTAGGGAAGGGGGAGAGAGAGAGAGGAGGAGGGTAGGGAAGGGGGAGAAAGAGAGGAGGAGGGTAGGGAAGGGAAGGGGGAGAGAGAGAGAGGAGGAGGGTAGGGAAGGGAAGGGGGAGAGTGAGAGAGGAGGAGGGGAGAGAAGGGGGGAGAGAGAGAGGAGGAGGGTAGGGAAGGGGGAGAAAGAGAGGAGGATGGTAGGGAAGGGGGAGGAGAGGGTGAGGAGGGTAGGGAGGGGGGGGAGAGAGGAGGAGGGGAGGGAAGGGGGGAGAGAGGAGGAGGAGGGTAGGGAAGGGGGAGAGAGAGAGAGGAGGAGGGTAGGGAAGGGAAGGGGGAGAGAGAGAGAGGAGGAGGGGAGGGAAGGGGGGAGAGAGGAGGAGGGTAGGGAAGGGGGAGAGAGGGAGAGGAGGAGGGTAGGGAAGGGAAGGGGGAGAGAGAGAGAGGAGGAGGGTAGGGAAGGGAAAGGGGAGAGAGAGAGAGGAGGAGGGTAAGGAATTATTATTATAGAATATAATAGACAGTGTTCTCTTAGAAAAGTAGTTATTATTGAATAGAAAAGACAGTATTCTCTTTCTGTTGTTCATAAATACTGCCCTTTAACTAGTGGTCTGGACCAGGTTACCGGTGCTGGGTTGGTTCATAAATACTGCCCTTTAACTAGTGGTCTGGACCAGGTTAACGGTGCTGGGTTGGTTCATAAATACTGCCCTTTAACTAGTGGTCTGGACCAGGTTAACGGTGCTGGGTTGGTTCATAAATACTGCCCTTTAACTAGTGGTCTGGACCAGGTTAACGGTGCTGGGTTGGTTCATAAATACTGCCCTTTAACTAGTGGTCTGGACCAGGTTAACGGTGCTGGGTTGGTTCATAAATACTGCCCTTTAACTAGTGGTCTGGACCAGGTTAACGGTGCTGGGTTGGTTCATAAATACTGCCCTTTAACTAGTGGTCTGGACCAGGTTAACGGTACTGGGTTGGTTCATAAATACTGCCCTTTAACTAGTGGTCTGGACCAGGTTAACGGTGCTGGGTTGGTTCATAAATACTGCCCTTTAACTAGTGGTCTGGACCAGGTTAACGGTGCTGGGTTGGTTCATAAATACTGCCCTTTAACTAGTGGTCTGGACCAGGTTAACGGTGCTGGGTTGGTTCATAAATACTGCCCTTTAACTAGTGGTCTGGACCAGGTTAACGGTGCTGGGTTGGTTCATAAATACTGCCCTTTAACTAGCGGTCTGGACCAGGTTAACGGTGCTGGGTTGGTTCATAAATACTGCCCTTTAACTAGTGGACCAGGTTAACGGTGCTGGGTTGGTTCATAAATACTGCCCTTTAACTAGTGGTCTGGACCAGGTTAACGGTGCTGGGTTGGTTCATAAATACTGCCCTTTAACTAGCGGTCTGGACCAGGTTAACGGTGCTGGGTTGGTTCATAAATACTGCCCTTTAACTAGTGGTCTGGACCAGGTTAACGGTGCTGGGTTGGTTCATAAATACTGCCCTTTAACTAGTGGTCTGGACCAGGTTAACGGTGCTGGGTTGGTTCATAAATACTGCCCTTTAACTAGTGGTCTGGACCAGGTTAACGGTGCTGGGTTGGTTCATAAATACTGCCCTTTAACTAGTGGTCTGGACCAGGTTAACGGTGCTGGGTTGGTTCATAAATACTGCCCTTTAACTAGTGGTCTGGACCAGGTTAACGGTGCTGGGTTGGTTCATAAATACTGCCCTTTAACTAGTGGTCTGGACCAGGTTAACGGTGCTGGGTTGGTTCATAAATACTGCCCTTTAACTAGTGGTCTGGACCAGGTTAACGGTGCTGGGTTGGTTCATAAATACTGCCCTTTAACTAGTGGTCTGGACCAGGTTAACGGTGCTGGGTTGGTTCATAAATACTGCCCTTTAACTAGCGGTCTGGACCAGGTTAATGGTGCTGGGTTGGTTCATAAATACTGCCCTTTAACTAGTGGTCTGGACCAGGTTAACGGTGCTGGGTTGGTTCATAAATACTGCCCTTTAACTAGTGGTCTGGACCAGGTTAACGGTGCTGGGTTGGTTCATAAATACTGCCCTTTAACTAGTGGTCTGGACCAGGTTAACGGTGCTGGGTTGGTTCATAAATACTGCCCTTTAACTAGTGGTCTGGACCAGGTTAACGGTGCTGGGTTGGTTCATAAATACTGCCCTTTAACTAGCGGTCTGGGCCAGGTTAACGGTGCTGGGTTGGTTCATAAATACTGCCCTTTAACTAGCGGTCTGGACCAGGTTAACGGTGCTGGGTTGGTTCATAAATACTGCCCTTTAACTAGTGGTCTGGACCAGGTTAACGGTGCTGGGTTGGTTCATAAATACTGCCCTTTAACTAGTGGTCTGGACCAGGTTAACGGTGCTGGGTTGGTTCATAAATACTGCCCTTTAACTAGTGGTCTGGACCAGGTTAACGGTGCTGGGTTGGTTCATAAATACTGCCCTTTAACTAGTGGTCTGGACCAGGTTAACGGTGCTGGGTTGGTTCATAAATACTGCCCTTTAACTAGTGGTCTGGACCAGGTTAACGGTGCTGGGTTGGTTCATAAATACTGCCCTTTAACTAGCGGTCTGGACCAGGTTAACGGTGCTGGGTTGGTTCATAAATACTGCCCTTTAACTAGCGGTCTGGACCAGGTTAACGGTGCTGGGTTGGTTCATAAATACTGCCCTTTAACTAGCGGTCTGGACAAGGTTAACGGTGCTGGGTTGGTTCATAAATACTGCCCTTTAACTAGTGGTCTGGACCAGGTTAACGGTGCTGGGTTGGTTCATAAATACTGCCCTTTAACTAGGGGTCTGGACCAGGTTAACGGTGCTGGGTTGGTTCATAAATACTGACCTTTAACTAGTGGTCTGGACCAGGTTAACGGTGCTGGGTTGGTTCATAAATACTGCCCTTTAACTAGTGGTCTGGACCAGGTTAACGGCGCTGGGTTGGTTCATAAATACTGCCCTTTAACTAGTGGTCTGGACCAGGTTAACGGTGCTGGGTTGGTTCATAAATACTGCCCTTTAACTAGTGGTCTGGACCAGGTTAACGGTGCTGGGTTAGTTCATAAATACTGCCCTTTAACTAGTGGTCTGGACCAGGTTAACGGTGCTGGGTTGGTTCATAAATACTGCCCTTTAACTAGTGGTCTGGACCAGGTTAACGGTGCTGGGTTGGTTCATAAATACTGCCCTTTAACTAGCGGTCTGGACCAGGTTAACGGTGCTGGGTTGGTTCATAAATACTGCCCTTTAACTAGTTGTCTGGACCAGGTTAACGGTGCTGGGTTGGTTCATAAATACTGCCCTTTAACTAGTGGTCTGGACCAGGTTAACGGTGCTGGGTTGGTTCATAAATACTGCCCTTTAACTAGCGGTCTGGACCAGGTTAACGGTGCTGGGTTGGTTCATAAATACTGCCCTTTAACTAGTGGTCTGGACCAGGTTAACGGCGCTGGGTTGGTTCATAAATACTGCCCTTTAACTAGTGGTCTGGACCAGGTTAACGGTGCTGGGTTGGTTCATAAATACTGCCCTTTAACTAGTGGTCTGGACCAGGTTAACGGTGCTGGGTTGGTTCATAAATACTGCCCTTTAACTAGCGGTCTGGACCAGGTTAACGGTGCTGGGTTGGTTCATAAATACTGCCCTTTAACTAGTGGTCTGGACCAGGTTAACGGTGCTGGGTTGGTTCATAAATACTGCCCTTTAACTAGTGGTCTGGACCAGGTTAACGGTGCTGGGTTGGTTCATAAATACTGCCCTTTAACTAGTGGTCTGGACCAGGTTAACGGTGCTGGGTTGGTTCATAAATACTGCCCTTTAACTAGTGGTCTGGACCAGGTTAACGGTGCTGGGTTGGTTCATAAATACTGCCCTTTAACTAGTGGTCTGGACCAGGTTAACGGTGCTGGGTTGGTTCATAAATACTGCCCTTTAACTAGTGGTCTGGACCAGGTTAACGGTGCTGGGTTGGTTCATAAATACTGCCCTTTAACTAGTGGTCTGGACCAGGTTAACGGTGCTGGGTTGGTTCATAAATACTGCCCTTTAACTAGTGGTCTGGACCAGGTTAACGGTGCTGGGTTGGTTCATAAATACTGCCCTTTAACTAGCGGTCTGGACCAGGTTAACGGTGCTGGGTTGGTTCATAAATACTGCCCTTTAACTAGTGGTCTGGACCAGGTTAACGGTGCTGGGTTGGTTCATAAATACTGCCCTTTAACTAGTGGTCTGGACCAGGTTAACGGTGCTGGGTTGGTTCATAAATACTGCCCTTTAACTAGTGGTCTGGACCAGGTTAACGGTGCTGGGTTGGTTCATAAATACTGCCCTTTAACTAGTGGTCTGGACCAGGTTAACGGTGCTGGGTTGGTTCATAAATACTGCCCTTTAACTAGGGGTCTGGACCAGGTTAACGGTGCTGGGTTGGTTCATAAATACTGACCTTTAACTAGTGGTCTGGACCAGGTTAACGGTGCTGGGTTGGTTCATAAATACTGCCCTTTAACTAGTGGTCTGGACCAGGTTAACGGCGCTGGGTTGGTTCATAAATACTGCCCTTTAACTAGTGGTCTGGACCAGGTTAACGGTGCTGGGTTGGTTCATAAATACTGCCCTTTAACTAGTGGTCTGGACCAGGTTAACGGTGCTGGGTTAGTTCATAAATACTGCCCTTTAACTAGTGGTCTGGACCAGGTTAACGGTGCTGGGTTGGTTCATAAATACTGCCCTTTAACTAGTGGTCTGGACCAGGTTAACGGTGCTGGGTCTGTTCATAATTACTGCCCTTTAACTAGCGGTCTGGACCAGGTAAACGGTGCTGGGTTGGTTCATAAATACTGCCCTTTAACTAGTTGTCTGGACCAGGTTAACGGTGCTGGGTTGGTTCATAAATACTGCCCTTTAACTAGTGGTCTGGACCAGGTTAACGGTGCTGGGTTGGTTCATAAATACTGCCCTTTAACTAGCGGTCTGGACCAGGTTAACGGTGCTGGGTTGGTTCATAAATACTGCCCTTTAACTAGTGGTCTGGACCAGGTTAACGGTGCTGGGTTGGTTCATAAATACTGCCCTTTAACTAGTGGTCTGGACCAGGTTAACGGTGCTGGGTTGGTTCATAAATACTGCCCTTTAACTAGTGGTCTGGACCAGGTTAACGGTGCTGGGTTGGTTCATAAATACTGCCCTTTAACTAGCGGTCTGGACCAGGTTAACGGTGCTGGGTTGGTTCATAAATACTGCCCTTTAACTAGTGGTCTGGACCAGGTTAACGGTGCTGGGTTGGTTCATAAATACTGCCCTTTAACTAGTGGTCTGGACCAGGTTAACGGTGCTGGGTTGGTTCATAAATACTGCCCTTTAACTAGTGGTCTGGACCAGGTTAACGGTGCTGGGTTGGTTCATAAATACTGCCCTTTAACTAGTGGTCTGGACCAGGTTAACGGTGCTGGGTTGGTTCATAAATACTGCCCTTTAACTAGTGGTCTGGACCAGGTTAACGGTGCTGGGTTGGTTCATAAATACTGCCCTTTAACTAGTGGTCTGGACCAGGTTAATGGTGCTGGGTTGGTTCATAAATACTGCCCTTTAACTAGTGGTCTGGACCAGGTTAACGGTGCTGGGTTGGTTCATAAATACTGCCCTTTAACTAGTGGTCTGGACCAGGTTAACGGTGCTGGGTTGGTTCATAAATACTGCCCTTTAACTAGTGGACCAGGTTAACGGTGCTGGGTTGGTTCATAAATACTGCCCTTTAACTAGTGGACCAGGTTAACGGTGCTGGGTTGGTTCATAAATACTGCCCTTTAACTAGTGGACCAGGTTAACGGTGCTGGGTTGGTTCATAAATACTGCCCTTTAACTAGTGGTCTGGACCAGGTTAACGGTGCTGGGTTGGTTCATAAATACTGCCCTTTAACTAGTGGTCTGGACCAGGTTAACGGTGCTGGGTTGGTTCATAAATACTGACCTTTAACTAGCGGCCTGGACCAGGTTAACGGTGCTGGGTTGGTTCATAAATACTGCCCTTTAACTAGTGGACCAGGTTAACGGTGCTGGGTTGGTTCATAAATACTGCCCTTTAACTAGTGGTCTGGACCAGGTTAACGGTGCTGGGTTGGTTCATAAATACTGCCCTTTAACTAGTGGACCAGGTTAACGGTGCTGGGTTGGTTCATAAATACTGCCCTTTAACTAGTGGTCTGGACCAGGTTAACGGTGCTGGGTTGGTTCATAAATACTGCCCTTTAACTAGTGGTCTGGACAAGGTTAACGGTGCTGGGTTGGTTCATAAATACTGCCCTTTAACTAGTGGTCTGGACCAGGTTAACGGTGCTGGGTTGGTTCATAAATACTGCCCTTTAACTAGTGGTCTGGACCAGGTTAACGGTGCTGGGTTGGTTCATAAATACTGCCCTTTAACTAGTGGTCTGGACCAGGTTAACGGTGCTGGGTTGGTTCATAAATACTGCCCTTTAACTAGCGGTCTGGACCAGGTTAACGGTGCTGGGTTGGTTCATAAATACTGCCCTTTAACTAGTGGTCTGGACCAGGTTAACGGTGCTGGGTTGGTTCATAAATACTGCCCTTTAACTAGCGGTCTGGACCAGGTTAACGGTGCTGGGTTGGTTCATAAATACTGCCCTTTAACTAGTAGTCTGGACCAGGTTAACGGTGCTGGGTTGGTTCATAAATACTGCCCTTTAACTAGTGGTCTGGACAAGGTTAACGGTGCTGGGTTGGTTCATAAATACTGCCCTTTAACTAGTGGACCAGGTTAACGGTGCTGGGTTGATTCATAAATACTGCCCTTTAACTAGTGGTCTGGACCAGGTTAACGGTGCTGGGTTGGTTCATAAATACTGCCCTTTAACTAGTGGTCTGGACCAGGTTAACGGCGCTGGGTTGGTTCATAAATACTGCCCTTTAACTAGTGGTCTGGACCAGGTTAACGGTGCTGGGTTGGTTCATAAATACTGCCCTTTAACTAGCGGTCTGGACCAGGTTAACGGTGCTGGGTTGGTTCATAAATACTGCCCTTTAACTAGTGGTCTGGACCAGGTTAACGGTGCTGGGTTGGTTCATAAATACTGCCCTTTAACTAGTGGTCTGGACCAGGTTAACGGTGCTGGGTTGGTTCATAAATACTGCCCTTTAACTAGTGGTCTGGACCAGGTTAACGGTGCTGGGTT
Organism: Oncorhynchus mykiss; assembly: GCF_057628025.1. Classification (NCBI taxonomy): domain Eukaryota; kingdom Metazoa; phylum Chordata; class Actinopteri; order Salmoniformes; family Salmonidae; genus Oncorhynchus; species Oncorhynchus mykiss. Next base: position 2,577,065 of record NC_143039.1, on the reverse strand, counting down.
GGTTCATAAATACTGCCCTTTAACTAGTGGTCTGGACCAGGTTAACGGTGCTGGGTTGGTTCATAAATACTGCCCTTTAACTAGTGGTCTGGACAAGGTTAACGGTGCTGGGTTGGTTCATAAATACTGCCCTTTAACTAGTGGTCTGGACCAGGTTAACGGCGCTGGGTTGGTTCATAAATACTGCCCTTTAACTAGTGGTCTGGACCAGGTTAACGGTGCTGGGTTGGTTCATAAATACTGCCCTTTAACTAGTGGTCTGGACCAGGTTAACGGTGCTGGGTTGGTTCATAAATACTGCCCTTTAACTAGTGGTCTGGACCAGGTTAACGGTGCTGGGTTGGTTCATAAATACTGCCCTTTAACTAGTGGTCTGGACAAGGTTAACGGTGCTGGGTTGGTTCATAAATACTGCCCTTTAACTAGTGGTCTGGACCAGGTTAACGGCGCTGGGTTGGTTCATAAATACTGCCCTTTAACTAGTGGTCTGGACCAGGTTAACGGCGCTGGGTTGGTTCATAAATACTGCCCTTTAACTAGTGGTCTGGACCAGGTTAACGGTGCTGGGTTGGTTCATAAATACTGCCCTTTAACTAGTGGTCTGGACCAGGTTAACGGTGCTGGGTTGGTTCATAAATACTGCCCTTTAACTAGTGGTCTGGACCAGGTTAACGGTGCTGGGTTGGTTCATAAATACTGCCCTTTAACTAGTGGTCTGGACCAGGTTAACGGTGCTGGGTTGGTTCATAAATACTGCCCTTTAACTAGTGGTCTGGACCAGGTTAACGGTGCTGGGTTGGTTCATAAATACTGCCCTTTAACTAGTGGTCTGGACCAGGTTAATGGTGCTGGGTTGGTTCATAAATACTGCCCTTTAACTAGTGGTCTGGACCAGGTTAACGGTGCTGGGTTGGTTCATAAATACTGCCCTTTAACTAGTGGTCTGGACCAGGTTAACGGTGCTGGGTTGGTTCATAAATACTGACCTTTAACTAGCGGTCTGGACCAGGTTAACGGTGCTGGGTTGGTTCATAAATACTGCCCTTTAACTAGTGGTCTGGACCAGGTTAACGGTGCTGGGTTGGTTCATAAATACTGCCCTTTAACTAGTGGTCTGGACCAGGTTAACGGTGCTGGGTTAGTTCATAAATACTGCCCTTTAACTAGTGGTCTGGACCAGGTTAACGGTGCTGGGTTGGTTCATAAATACTGCCCTTTAACTAGTGGTCTGGACCAGGTTAACGGTGCTGGGTTGGTTCATAAATACTGACCTTTAACTAGTGGTCTGGACCAGGTTAACGGTGCTGGGTTGGTTCATAAATACTGCCCTTTAACTAGCGGTCTGGACCAGGTTAACGGTGCTGGGTTGGTTCATAAATACTGCCCTTTAACTAGTGGTCTGGACCAGGTTAACGGTGCTGGGTTGGTTCATAAATACTGACCTTTAACTAGTGGTCTGGACAAGGTTAACTGGGCTGGGTTGGTTCATTTCTGTTGTTCATTTGACGAATGTGAGAGTAACTCGCAGCATCGGAACAGAGGAATCGATGGCTGTTGTTGAACTCCCGAGGACAGACGTTCACAATAGTTCTGCTGCCTTCTTACATGGGCGGACATTGATTAGTCGAGGAAATCAACCTGAAGAGTAATATAATCTAGTGCAACATGTACTGCACATGATGCAATACAAGCTGCCGATTCCTGCCTGTCATTATACAATACAAGCTGCCGATTCCTGCCTGTCATTATACACGCTGCTGGTTCCTGCCTGTCATTATACACGCTGCTGGTTCCTGCCTGTCATTATGTCACACCCTGACCTTAGTATTCTCTGTTTTCTTTATTATTTTGGTTAGGTCAGGGTGTGACATGGGTGATGTATGTGTTTTTGTACTGTCTAGGGGTTTTTGTAGGTTTATGGGGTTGTTTACCATCTAGGCGTTTATGTATGTCTATGGTTGCCTAGATTGGTTCTCAATTAGAGGCAGGTGTTTATCGTTGTCTCTGATTGGGAACCATATTTAGGCAGCCATCTTCTTTGGGTATTTTCGTGGGTTATTGTCTATGTGTAGTTGCCTGTGTCTGCACTAATATTGTATAGCTTCACGTTCGGTTTGTTGCTTTTGTATAGTTTGTTTAGTGTTCTTCGTCTTCATTAAAAGTATGTCTTCGTCTTACGCTGCGCCTTGGTCCATTCGACGAACGTGACACATTATACAATACACGCTGCTGGTTCCTGCCTGTCATTATACAATCTGTTGAATCCTGCCTGTCATTATACAATCTGCTGATTCCTGCCTGTCACTATACAATCTGTTGATTCCTGCCTGTCATTATACAATACAAACTGTTGATTCTTGCCTGTCATTATACAAGCTGTTGATTCATGCCTGTCATTATACAATCTGTTGATTCCTGCCTGTCATTATACAATCTGTTGATTCCTGCCTGTCATTATACAATACAATCTGTTGATTCCTGCCTGTCATTATACAATACAAACTGTTGATTCCTGCCTGTCATTATACAATCTGTTGATTCCTGCCTGTCATTATACAATACAAACTGTTGATTCCTGCCTGTCATTATACAATCTGCTGATTTCTGCCTGTCATTATACACGTTGTTGATTCCTGCCTGTCATTATACAATCTGTTGATTCCTGCCTGTCATTATACAATACAATCTGTTGATTCATGCCTGTCATTATACAATACAATCTGTTGATTCCTGCCTGTCATGATACAATACAATCTGTTGATTCCTGCCTGTCATTATACAATACAATCTGTTGATTCCTGCCTGTCATTATACAATCTGTTGATTCCTGCCTGTCATTATACAATCTGTTGATTCCTGCCTGTCATTATACAATCTGTTGATTCCTGCCTGTCATTATACAATCTGTTGATTCCTGCCTGTCATTATACAATACAATCTGTTGATTCCTGCCTGTCATTATACAATCTGTTGAATCCTGCCTGTCATTATACAATCTGTTGAATCCTGCCTGTCATTATACAATCTGTTGATTCCTGCCTGTCATTATACAATACAATCTGTTGATTCATGCCTGTCATTATACAATCTGTTGATTCCTGCCTGTCATTATACAATACAATCTGTTGATTCCTGCCTGTCATTATACGATCTGTTGATTCCTGCCTGTCATTATACAATACAATCTGTTGATTCCTGCCTGTCATTATACACTCTGTTGATTCCTGCCTGTCATTATACAATCTGTTGATTCCTGCCTGTCATTATACAAACTGTTGATTCCTGCCTGTCATTATACAATACAATCTGTTGATTCCTGCCTGTCATTATACAAACTGTTGATTCCTGCCTGTCATTATACAATACAATCTGTTGATTCCTGCCTGTCATTATACACGCTGTTGATTCCTGCCTGTCATTATACAATACAATCTGTTGATTCCTGCCTGTCATTATACAATCTGTTGATTCCTGCCTGTCATTATACAATCTGTTGATTCCTGCCTGTCATTATACAATACAATCTGTTGATTCCTGCCTGTCATTATACAATCTGTTGATTCCTGCCTGTCATTATACAATCTGTTGATTCCTGCCTGTCATTATACAATCTGTTGATTCCTGCCTGTCATTATACAATATAATCTGTTGATTCCTGCCTGTCATTATACAATCTGTTGATTCCTGCCTGTCATTATACAATACAATCTGTTGATTCATGCCTGTCATTATACAATCTGTTGAATCCTGCCTATCATTATACAATCTGTTGATTCCTGCCTGTCATTATACAATCTGCTGATTCCTGCCTGTCATTATACAATCTGTTGAATCCTGCCTGTCATTATACAATCTGTTGAATCCTGCATGTCATTATACAATCTGTTGATTCCTGCCTGTCATTATACAATACAATCTGTTGATTCCTGCCTGTCATTATACAATCTGCTGATTCCTGCCTGTCATTATACAATCTGCTGAATCCTGCCTGTCATTATACAATCTGCTGATTCCTGCCTGTCATTATACAATACAATCTGTTGATTCATGCCTGTCATTATACAATCTGTTGAATCCTGCCTGTCATTATACAATCTGCTGAATCCTGCATCTCATTATACAATCTGCTGATTCCTGCCTGTCATTATACAATACAATCTGTTGATTCATGCCTGTCATTATACAATCTGTTGATTCCTGCCTGTCATTATACAATACAATCTGTTGATTCCTGCCTGTCATTATACAATACAATCTGTTGATTCATGCCTGTCATTATACAATCTGTTGAATCCTGCCTGTCATTATACAATCTGTTGATTCCTGCCTGTCATTATACAATCTGTTGATTCCTGCCTGTCATTATACAATCTGTTGAATCCTGCCTATCATTATACAATCTGTTGATTCCTGCCTGTCATTATACAATCTGCTGATTCCTGCCTGTCATTATACAATCTGTTGAATCCTGCCTGTCATTATACAATCTGTTGAATCCTGCCTGTCATTATACAATCTGTTGATTCCTGCCTGTCATTATACAATCTGCTGATTCCTGCCTGTCATTATACAATACAATCTGTTGAATCCTGCCTGTCATTATACAATACAATCTGTTGAATCCTGCCTGTCATTATACAATCTGTTGATTCCTGCCTGTCATTATACAGTCTGCTGATTCCTGCCTGTCATTATACAATCTGTTGAATCCTGCCTGTCATTATACAATCTGTTGAATCCTGCCTGTCATTATACAATCTGTTGAATCCTGCCTGTCATTATACAATCTGTTGAATCCTGCCTGTCATTATACAATCTGTTGAATCCTGCCTGTCATTATACAATCTGTTGAATCCTGCCTGTCATTATACAATCTGTTGATTCCTGCCTGTCATTATACAATACAATCTGTTGATTCATGCCTGTCATTATACAATCTGTTGAATCCTGCCTGTCATTATACAATCTGCTGAATCCTGCATCTCATTATACAATCTGCTGATTCCTGCCTGTCATTATACAATACAATCTGTTGATTCATGCCTGTCATTATACAATCTGTTGATTCCTGCCTGTCATTATACAATACAATCTGTTGATTCCTGCCTGTCATTATACAATACAATCTGTTGATTCATGCCTGTCATTATACAATCTGTTGAATCCTGCCTGTCATTATACAATCTGTTGATTCCTGCCTGTCATTATACAATCTGTTGATTCCTGCCTGTCATTATACAATCTGTTGAATCCTGCCTATCATTATACAATCTGTTGATTCCTGCCTGTCATTATACAATCTGCTGATTCCTGCCTGTCATTATACAATCTGTTGAATCCTGCCTGTCATTATACAATCTGTTGAATCCTGCCTGTCATTATACAATCTGTTGATTCCTGCCTGTCATTATACAATCTGCTGATTCCTGCCTGTCATTATACAATACAATCTGTTGAATCCTGCCTGTCATTATACAATACAATCTGTTGAATCCTGCCTGTCATTATACAATCTGTTGATTCCTGCCTGTCATTATACAGTCTGCTGATTCCTGCCTGTCATTATACAATCTGTTGAATCCTGCCTGTCATTATACAATCTGTTGAATCCTGCCTGTCATTATACAATCTGTTGAATCCTGCCTGTCATTATACAATCTGTTGAATCCTGCCTGTCATTATACAATCTGTTGAATCCTGCCTGTCATTATACAATCTGTTGAATCCTGCCTGTCATTATACAATCTGTTGATTCCTGCCTGTCATTATACAATACAATCTGTTGATTCATGCCTGTCATTATACAATCTGCTGATTCCTGCCTGTCATTATACAATACAATCTGTTGATTCATGCCTGTCATTATACAATCTGTTGAATCCTGCCTGTCATTATACAATCTGTTGATTCCTGCCTGTCACTATACAATACAATCTGTTGATTCCTGCCTGTCATTATACAATCTGTTGAATCCTGCCTGTCATTATACAATACAATCTGTTGATTCCTGCCTGTCATTATACAATACAATCTGTTGATTCCTGCCTGTCATTATACAATCTGCTGATTCCTGCCTGTCATTATACAATCTGCTGATTCCTGCCTGTCATTATACAATACAATCTGTTGATTCATGCCTGTCATTATACAATACAATCTGTTGATTCATGCCTGTCATTATACAATCTGTTGATTCCTGCCTGTCATTATACAATCTGTTGAATCCTGCCTGTCATTATACAATCTGTTGAATCCTGCCTGTCATTATACAATCTGTTGAATCCTGCCTGTCATTATACAATCTGTTGATTCCTGCCTGTCATTATACAATCTGCTGATTCCTGCCTGTCATTATACAATCTGCTGATTCCTGCCTGTCATTATACAATACAATCTGTTGATTCATGCCTGTCATTATACAATCTGTTGAATCCTGCCTGTCATTATACAATCTGTTGAATCCTGCCTGTCATTATACAATCTGTTGAATCCTGCCTGTCATTATACAATCTGTTGATTCCTGCCTGTCATTATACAATACAATCTGTTGATTCATGCCTGTCATTATACAATCTGTTGAATCCTGCCTGTCATTATACAATCTGTTGATTCCTGCCTGTCATTATACAATCTGTTGATTCCTGCCTGTCATTATACAATCTGTTGAATCCTGCCTATCATTATACAATCTGTTGATTCCTGCCTGTCATTATACAATCTGCTGATTCCTGCCTGTCATTATACAATCTGTTGAATCCTGCCTGTCATTATACAATCTGTTGAATCCTGCCTGTCATTATACAATCTGTTGATTCCTGCCTGTCATTATACAATCTGCTGATTCCTGCCTGTCATTATACAATACAATCTGTTGAATCCTGCCTGTCATTATACAATACAATCTGTTGAATCCTGCCTGTCATTATACAATCTGTTGATTCCTGCCTGTCATTATACAGTCTGCTGATTCCTGCCTGTCATTATACAATCTGTTGAATCCTGCCTGTCATTATACAATCTGTTGAATCCTGCCTGTCATTATACAATCTGTTGAATCCTGCCTGTCATTATACAATCTGTTGAATCCTGCCTGTCATTATACAATCTGTTGAATCCTGCCTGTCATTATACAATCTGTTGAATCCTGCCTGTCATTATACAATCTGTTGATTCCTGCCTGTCATTATACAATACAATCTGTTGATTCATGCCTGTCATTATACAATCTGCTGATTCCTGCCTGTCATTATACAATACAATCTGTTGATTCATGCCTGTCATTATACAATCTGTTGAATCCTGCCTGTCATTATACAATCTGTTGATTCCTGCCTGTCACTATACAATACAATCTGTTGATTCCTGCCTGTCATTATACAATCTGTTGAATCCTGCCTGTCATTATACAATACAATCTGTTGATTCCTGCCTGTCATTATACAATCTGCTGATTCCTGCCTGTCATTATACAATCTGCTGATTCCTGCCTGTCATTATACAATACAATCTGTTGATTCATGCCTGTCATTATACAATACAATCTGTTGATTCATGCCTGTCATTATACAATCTGTTGATTCCTGCCTGTCATTATACAATCTGTTGAATCCTGCCTGTCATTATACAATCTGTTGAATCCTGCCTGTCATTATACAATCTGTTGAATCCTGCCTGTCATTATACAATCTGTTGATTCCTGCCTGTCATTATACAATCTGCTGATTCCTGCCTGTCATTATACAATCTGCTGATTCCTGCCTGTCATTATACAATACAATCTGTTGATTCATGCCTGTCATTATACAATCTGTTGAATCCTGCCTGTCATTATACAATCTGTTGAATCCTGCCTGTCATTATACAATCTGTTGAATCCTGCCTGTCATTATACAATCTGTTGATTCCTGCCTGTCATTATACAATCTGCTGATTCCTGCCTGTCATTATACAATCTGCTGATTCCTGCCTGTCATTATACAATACAATCTGTTGATTCATGCCTGTCATTATACAATCTGTTGAATCCTGCCTGTCATTATACAATACAATCTGTTGATTCCTGCCTGTCATTATACAATACAATCTGTTGATTCCTGCCTGTCATTATACAATACAATCTGTTGATTCCTGCCTGTCATTATGCAATCTGCTGATTCCTGCCTGTCATTATACAATCTGCTGATTCCTGCCTGTCATTATACAATCTGCTGATTCCTGCCTGTCATTATACAATACAATCTGTTGATTCCTGCCTGTCATTATACAATCTGTTGATTCCTGCCTGTCATTATACAATCTGTTGATTCATGCCTGTCATTATACAATCTGTTGATTCCTGCCTGTCATTATACAATCTGTTGAATCCTGCCTGTCATTATACAATCTGTTGAATCCTGCCTGTCATTATACAATCTGTTGAATCCTGCCTGTCATTATACAATCTGTTGATTCCTGCCTGTCATTATACAATCTGCTGATTCCTGCCTGTCATTATACAATCTGCTGATTCCTGCCTGTCATTATACAATACAATCTGTTGATTCATGCCTGTCATTATACAATCTGTTGAATCCTGCCTGTCATTATACAATACAATCTGTTGATTCCTGCCTGTCATTATACAATACAATCTGTTGATTCCTGCCTGTCATTATACAATACAATCTGTTGATTCCTGCCTGTCATTATGCAATCTGCTGATTCCTGCCTGTCATTATACAATCTGCTGATTCCTGCCTGTCATTATACAATCTGCTGATTCCTGCCTGTCATTATACAATACAATCTGTTGATTCCTGCCTGTCATTATACAATCTGTTGATTCCTGCCTGTCATTATACAATCGGTTGATTCATGCCTGTCATTATACAATCTGTTGAATCCTGCCTGTCATTATACAATACAATCTGTTGATTCCTGCCTGTCATTATACAATACAATCTGTTGATTCCTGCCTGTCATTGTACAATACAATCTGTTGATTCCTGCCTGTCATTATGCAATCTGCTGATTCCTGCCTGTCATTATACAATCTGCTGATTCCTGCCTGTCATTATACAATCTGCTGATTCCTGCCTGTCATTATACAATACAATCTGTTGATTCCTGCCTGTCATTATACAATCTGTTGATTCCTGCCTGTCATTATACAATCTGCTGATTCCTGCCTGTCATTATACAATCTGTTGATTCCTGCCTGTCATTATACAATACAATCTGTTGATTCATGCCTGTCATTATACAATCTGCTGATTCCTGCCTGTCATTATACAATCTGCTGATTCCTGCCTGTCATTATACAATCTGTTGAATCCTGCCTGTCATTATACAATCTGTTGATTCCTGCCTGTCATTATACAATCTGCTAATTCCTGCCTGTCATTATACAATCTGCTGAATCCTCTCTGTCATTATACAATCTGTTGAATCCTGCCTGTCATTATACAATCTGTTGATTCCTGCCTGTCATTATACAATCTGCTAATTCCTGCCTGTCATTATACAATCTGCTGAATCCTCTCTGTCATTATACAATCTGTTGAATCCTGCCTGTCATTATACAATCTGCTGATTCCTGCCTGTCATTATACAATACAATCTGTTGATTCATGCCTTTCATTATACAATCTGTTGAATCCTGCCTGTCATTATACAATCTGTTGAATCCTGCCTGTCATTATACAATCTGCTGATTCCTGCCTGTCATTATACAATCTGTTGAATCCTGCCTGTCATTATACAATACAATCTGTTGAATCCTGCCTGTCATTATACATTCTGTTGAATCCTGCCTGTCATTATACAATCTGCTGAATCCTGCCTGTCATTATACAATACAATCTGCTGATTCCTGCCTGTCATTATACATTCTGTTGAATCCTGCCTGTCATTATACAATCTGCTGAATCCTGCCTGTCATTATACAATACAATCTGCTGATTCATGCCTTTCATTATACAATCTGTTCAATCCTGCCTGTCATTATACAATCTGTTGAATCCTGCCTGTCATTATACAATCTGCTGATTCCTGCCTGTCATTATACAATCTGTTGAATCCTGCCTGTCATTATACAATACAATCTGTTGAATCCTGCCTGTCATTATACATTCTGTTGAATCCTGCCTGTCATTATACAATCTGCTGAATCCTGCCTGTCATTATACATTCTGTTGAATCCTGCCTGTCATTATACAATCTGCTGAATCCTGCCTGTCATTATACAATACAATCTGCTGATTCCTGCCTGTCATTATACAATCTGTTGAATCCTGCCTGTCATTATACAATTCAAACTGCTGACTCATTCGTGAATGCCATAATGTAGCTATTAGATACTTCTCCCTTTTTAGCTGAAATCGTATCTTTTTCAAAGCCATTTTAGCTGTGGCACTTTGCTGTTTGGTCTGAACAGATTCACAAATCATGGGAAATTGTTGTGCCACGACGTGTTGCTAGGCAGGCCCCGGCTAAAGCCGGTGTGATTCACTTGCTAACAAGCATTTGTGCTGTGAAGCTAACTAACTGCTTTCACTCTGACGCACCAAACTTCCTTCTAGATTCATGATAATGTTGCTACACAAAGTGAGGAAACGTCAAAATGAGATGTAGTTTTATTGGGACTTGCAGCTGTTGGTGAGTATTGAATCTGCTTCTGAAGTGGCTGACTTCAGATGACATTCCTCATTATCTGCCTCTGTGGGTTAGAATGGATTGATCCATCAGAACACCCTCCCGTGGGTTAGAATGGATTGATCCATCAGAACACCCTCCCGTGGGTTAGAATGGATTGATCCATCAGAACACCCTCCTGTGGGTTAGAATGGATTGATCCATCAGAACACCCTCCTGTGGGTTAGATTGGATTGATCCATCAGAACACCCTCCTGTTGGTTAGAATGGATTGATCCATCAGAACACCCTCCCGTGGGTTAGAATGGATTGATCCATCAGAACACCCTCCCGTGGGTTAGAATGGATTGATCCATCAGAACACCCTCCCGTGGGTTAGAATGGATTGATCCATCAGAACACCCTCCCGTGGGTTAGAATGGATTGATCCATCAGAACACCCTCCCGTGGGTTAGAATGGATTGATCCATCAGAACACCCTCCCGTGGGTTAGATTGGATTGATCCATCAGAACACCCTCCCGTGGGTTAGAATGGATTGATCCATCAGAACACCCTCCCGTGGGTTAGAATGGATTGATCCATCAGAACACCCTCCTGTGGGTTAGAATGGATTGATCCATCAGAACACCCTCCCGTGGGTTAGAATGGATTGATCCATCAGAACACCCTCCTGTGGGTTAGAATGGATTGATCCATCAGAACACCCTCCCGTGGGTTAGAATGGATTGATCCATCAGAACACCCTCCCGTGGGTTAGAATGGATTGATCCATCAGAACACCCTCCCGTGGGTTAGAATGGATTGATCCATCAGAACACCCTCCTGTGTAGTCCCCCCCCCCCCCCCTCCCGCACCTCTCTGATTCAGAGGGGTTGGGTTAAAATACAGAAGACACATCTCAGTTGAAGGCATTCAGTTGTTCAACTGACTAGGTATCCTCCTTTCCATTTTATCTCTACCAGGCAGGGCTGTACTGAAGAAAGGCTTGTGTCATCGGTCCAAATGTATCACAGCACATTATGCTGGACTGGTTTGTCTGGTCTACAGGTGGTTCAGGTCCATATGTATCACAGAACACTGTGCTGGACTGGTTTGTCTGGTCTACAGGTGGTCCAGGTCCATATGTATCACAGCACATTATGCTGGACTGGTTTGTCTGGTCTACAGGTGGTTCAGGTCCATATGTATCACAGAACACTGTGCTGGACTGGTTTGTCTGGTCTACAGGTGGTTCAGGTCCATATCTGCTGCAGAACGTCTCATCCAGGGTTTCTGAACCACGAACTACAGCTTAGGGAGGATAGACTGGTTTTGTGATGGTGAGCTTTGTGGATCTGATCTGTGACACGTCGTAAACTTCTCTCTATCTCTGTCAGTAGATTCAAACCTATGTATTTGTGTCTGCATTAGGGAATGTCCATCTATCTTCCATAAAATAAACTGCAGACAGATGTACCCTACTGTTCACTCCTACATCACAGCACTGCTGAGAAAGAGAGAGAACGAGAACGAGAGAGAGAGAGAGAGAGAGACAGAGAACGAGAGAGAGAGAGACTGAGAACGAGAGAGAGAGAGACAGCGAGAGAGAGAGAAAGAGAGAGAGATCGTGATTAAGAGAGAATCAGTCAGAGAGAGAGAGACAGCGAGAGAGAGAGACAGAGAACGAGAGAGACAGCGAGAGAGAGAGAGACAGTGAGAGAGAGAGAGAGACAGCGAGAGAGAGACAGCGAGAGAGAGAGAGACAGCGAGAGAGACAGCGGGAGAGAGAGAGACAGCGAGAGAAAGAGAGAGAGAGATCGTTATTAAGAGAATCAGAGGAGAAATCGTGACACAGAGCGAGAGAGAGTTTATTGTGAAAGCTGGTCCCAGCACCAACCACTGTGTGATAGGTGGAAGCAGAAGTGGGGGTGAATTGAGGCACTTATCTCAGTGGGAGGAGAGACAGCAGGAAAACCCAATATTGATGGGACTGTTTTCTCCTTCCTCACACATCAGAAAAAAACACACAGCTGGAGTCCTGAGGGGGAGGACACGATAAACAAGAGGATTGGAGATGTTGTTTTAGTTTGAGCTAATATTTCCTCCGTCCCTGCCATTATACAGAAAACAGAGATAGTGATGTACAGGACATTACACTAACCTCTCTAACAACAGAGATGGTGATGTACAGGACATTACACTAACCTCTCTAAAAACAGCAGGGTCCACATAAAGCTTCCTGAAGGGTCATTCTTGTAATTTCAAATGAGACGATATAATAACAATGTATTCATTTTGGAGAGTCAAAACTCCAATGCCTCTCTACTGTCTTCTGACTGGCTGAGCCCCAGCTCTCATGTTGGCCAATCCCCAGCCCATAAACATTGCTGAGGGACTTAACTTTGGATCTCTATTGGTTGACAGACAGACTGGCTAAACACCAATAAACCTCTTGCCTGTGTTAGCAAACAGATTAAAACTCTTTATCACTTTCAACACCCAAATCATCCCTCTCAGTTCAACACCCCCGAAATAACACCCAGATCATCCCTCTCAGTTCAACACCCCTGAAATAACACCCAGATCATACCTCTCAGTTCAACACCCCTGAAATAATACCCAGATCATACCTCTCAGTTCAACACCCCCAAAATAACACCCAGATCATCCCTCTCAGTTCAACACCCCTGAAATAACACCCAGATCATACCTCTCAGTTCAACACCCCTGAAATAATACCCAGATCATACCTCTCAGTTCAACACCCCCAAAATAACACCCAGATCATCCCTCTCAGTTCAACACCCCCAAAATAACACCCAGATCATCCCTCTCAGTTCAACACCCCCAAAATAACACCCAGATCATACCTCTCAGTTCAACACCCCCAAAATAACACCGGTATCATCCCTCTCAGTTCAACACCCCCAAAATAACACCGGTATCATCCCTCTCAGTTCAACACCCCCAAAATAACACCCAGATCATCCCTCTCAGTTCAACACCCCCAAAATAACACCCAGATCATACCTCTCAGTTCAACACCCCCAAAATAACACCCAGATCATCCCTCTCAGTTCAACACCCCCAAAATAACACCCAGATCATACCTCTCAGTTCAACACCCCCAAAATAACACCCAGATCATCCCTCTCAGTTCAACACCCCCAAAATAACACCCAGATCATCCCTCTCAGTTCAACACCCCCAAAATAACACCCAGATCATCCCTCTCAGTTCAACACCCCCAAAATAACACCCAGATCATCCCTCTCAGTTCAACACCCCCAAAATAACACCCAGATCATCCCTCTCAGTTCAACACCCCCAAAATAACACCCAGATCATCCCTCTCAGTTCAACACCCCCAAAATAACACCGGTATCATCCCTCTCAGTTCAACACCCCCAAAATAACACCGGTATCATCCCTCTCAGTTCAACACCCCCAAAATAACACCGGTATCATCCCTAACTATATATCCCTCTCAGTTATACTGTTATATAAATATTCCAGCTCCAGGAACCAGCATTTAGACAATAAGAGGATCCTGACCTGCCACTCTGCTGCCCAGACACCAGGGCTGTGTGTCTCCTTCCACTAACATGGAGACAGGTTATAACTACAGGCTGTGTGTCTCCATCCACTAACATGGAGACAGGTTATAACTACAGGCTGTGTGTCTCCATCCACTAACATGGAGACAGGTTATAACTACAGGCTGTGTGTCTCCATCCACTAACATGGAGACAGGTTATAACTACAGGCTGTGTGTCTCCATCCACTAACATGGAGACAGGTTATAACTACAGGCTACAGGCTGTGTCTCCATCCACTAACATGGAGACAGGTTACAACTACAGGCTGTGTGTCTCCATCCACTAACGTGGAGACAGGTTATAACTACAGGCTGTGTGTCTCCATCCACTAACATGGAGATAGGTTATAACTACAGGCTGTGTGTCTCCATCCACTAACATGGAGACAGGTTATAACTACAGGCTGTGTGTCTCCATCCACTAACATGGAGACAGGTTATAACTACAGGTTGTGTGTCTCCATCCACTAACATGGAGACAGGTTATAACTACAGGCTGTGTGTCTCCATCCACTAACATGGAGACAGGTTATAACTACAGGCTGTGTCGTACCACGTGGGCGCAGTGGGCTTTGTTTGAATCCAGGTCTATGTTCCAGACAGAAGCCTCGTTTCCATGGCACCTAGCATGGGCGTTCTGTTATCATTATTGCAGTGATAAACATGAAAAGATTTGACATTTTAGTGTTGTGACTCTGACAATATTATCTGCCAGGCTTAGGCTGTTGTGCCTCAGTAAAACACACAGAAATACACATTTCTCTGATCTGAAAATGACAAAGTATTCTTCTGGTTTATTCTTCCTTGTAGATGTTGTTGGAGGTTTGGTGAGTATTCATGGGGAGGGCAGAGCCACTAGGTTTTTCAGGTGATTCAAATTCATTCATGTATTCAGACTCCTCAGCCCTTATTGAGCTCTTCACTATTCATCTTTACACCCCTGCTGGCTCATAGAACCCCCCCCCCCCCCCCCCCCCCCCCCCCGGGGGCCTGCTGGCTCATAGAACCCCCCCCCCCCCCCCCCCCTGGGGGCCTGCTGGCTCATAGAACCCCCCCCCCCCTGCTGCACACACACAGTCTTGTACAGCTAACACACACACATCTACACATCCTCACAGCACCCTGTGAAGTGGAAGAGAGAAGTAGAGGAGGAGTGATGGATTGAGTTAGAAAGGAGATAATGGACTCCTGGGGAAACTAATCTGTTTCTGGGGATGGAAGGGAGAGACTGAATTCACTGACCCATTCACTCTCTCTCCCTTCTACCCCTCCTCCCCCTCTCCACCCCTCCTCTACCCCCTCCTCTCTCCCTCCTGCCACCTCATCTCTCTTCCCTCCTCTCTCCTCCCCTCCTCTCTCCCTCCTGCCACCTCATCTCTCTTCCCCTCCTCTCTCCTCTTAATCTACCCCTCCTCTCTCCTCTCCTCCTTCTCCCCCTCTCTACCCCACCTCCTCATTCTCCCCTCCTCCCCCCTCTCCCTCTCTACCCCTCCTCCTTTCCGCCCCCTCTCTACCCCTCCTCCTCCTTCTCCCCCCCTCCTCTTCCTCTCTACCCCTCCTCCTCCTCTCCCTCCTCCACTCCCTTCCTCCTCTCTACCCCTCCTCCTCTCCCTTCCTCCTCTCTACCCCTCCTCCTCTCCCTTCCTCCTCTCTACCCCTCCTCTCTACCCCTCCTCCTCTCCACCCCTGCTTCTCCCCTCCTCCTCTCTACCCCTCTTCCTCTCTACCTCTCCTTCTCCCCTCCTCTCTACCCCTCCTCCTCCTCCACTCCCTTCCTCCTCTCTACCCCTCCTCCTCTCTACCCCTCCTCCTCTCCCCTCCTCCTCTCTACCTCTCCTTCTCCCCTCCTCTCTACCCCTCCTTCTCCCCTCCTCCTCTCTACCTCTCCCCTCCTCTCTACCCCTCCTCCTCTCCCCTCCTCCTCTATACCTCTCCTTCTCCCCTCCTCTCTACCCCTCCTTCTCCCCTCCTCCTCTCCCCTCCTCCTCTCTACCTCTCCTTCTCCCCTCCTCTCTACCCCTCCTCCTCTCCCCTCCTCCTCTCTACCCCTCCTCCTTCTCCCTTCCTCCTCTCTAAACCTCCTCCTCTCCCCTCCTCCTCTCTACCTCTCCTTCTCCCCTCCTCTCTACCCCTCCTTCTCCCCTCCTCCTCTCTACTCTCTCTACCACTTCACCTTCTTTATGTTGTTCACCGTCATCCTTCTGAGACCCAGCAGTTCATTGTTGTCCTGTCTAGTGGTCATCAGGTCTGTATCTCTGAGGCCATACAGGCCACTGTATTAAGTCCTGTTGTGCCTTTGAGAGGACATTCTGGGATATTCAATGATTTCATGGGGGTGTGGCTTTGACAACTTCATCTTCCTGGTTCTTAAAAAAAAGAAGTATTTATTAATGATAATAATTTCTGTGAGTTTGATATTCAAATGGTTTCTAGGGTGCTAGGTGTCTGTAATGAGAATCTCGGGGTTCTAGGTGTCTGTAATGAGAATCTCAGGGTTCTAGGTGTCTGTAATGAGAATCTCAGGGTTCTAGGTGTCTGTAATGAGAATCTCAGGGTTCTAGGTGTCTGTAATGAGAATCTCAGGGTGCTAGGTGTCTGTAATGAGAATCTCAGGGTTCTAGGTGTCTGTAATGAGAATCTCAGGGTTCTAGGTGTCTGTAATGAGAATCTCAGGGTTCTAGGTGTCTGTAATGAGAATCTCAGGGTGCTAGGTGTCTGTAATGAGAATATCAGGGTTCTAGGTGTCTGTAATGGGAA
This sequence comes from Oncorhynchus mykiss, assembly GCF_057628025.1. NCBI lineage: Eukaryota > Metazoa > Chordata > Actinopteri > Salmoniformes > Salmonidae > Oncorhynchus > Oncorhynchus mykiss. The sequence goes on along the minus strand of NC_143039.1, from coordinate 2,560,097 downwards.
TCCCACAACATGATGGAGGAACTATATTTAAAGAGAGAGGGAGACAGGGTACATGGTACCACTACATGATGGAGGAACTATATTTAAAGAGAGAGGGAGACAGGGTACATGGTACCGCTACATGATGGAGGAACTATATTTAAAGAGAGAGGGAGACAGGGTACATGGTACCGCTACATGATGGAGGAACTATATTTAAAGAGAGAGGGAGACAGGGTACATGGTACCGCTACATGATGGAGGAACTATATTTAAAGAGAGAGGGAGACAGGGTACATGGTACCGCTACATGATGGAGGAACTATATTTAAAGAGAGAGGGAGACAGGGTACATGGTACCGCTACATGATGGAGGAACTATATTTAAAGAGAGAGGGAGACAGGGTACATGGTACCGCTACATGATGGAGGAACTATATTTAAAGAGAGAGGGAGACAGGGTACATGGTACCGCTACATGATGGAGGAACTATATTTAAAGAGAGAGGGAGACAGGGTACATGGTACCGCTACATGATGGAGGAACTATATTTAAAGAGAGAGGGAGACAGGGTACATGGTACCACTACATGATGGAGGAACTATATTTAAAGAGAGAGGGAGACAGGGTACATGGTACCGCTACATGATGGAGGAACTATATTTAAAGAGAGAGGGAGACAGGGTACATGGTACCGCTACATGATGGAGGAACTATATTTAAAGAGAGAGGGAGACAGGGTACATGGTACCACTACATGATGGAGGAACTATATTTAAAGAGAGAGGGAGACAGGGTACATGGTACCACTACATGATGGAGGAACTATATTTAAAGAGAGAGGGAGACAGGGTACATGGTACCGCTACATGATGGAGGAACTATATTTAAAGAGAGAGGGAGACAGGGTACATGGTACCGCTACATGATGGAGGAACTATATTTAAAGAGAGAGGGAGACAGGGTACATGGTACCACTACATGATGGAGGAACTATATTTAAAGAGAGAGGGAGACAGGGTACATGGTACCGCTACATGATGGAGGAACTATATTTAAAGAGAGAGGGAGACAGGGTACATGGTACATGATACATGATGGAGGAACTATATTTAAAGAGAGAGGGAGACAGGGTACATGGTACCGCTACATGATGGAGGAACTATATTTAAAGAGAGAGGGAGACAGGGTACATGGTACCACTACATGATGGAGGAACTATATTTAAAGAGAGAGGGAGACAGGGTACATGGTACCGCTACATGATGGAGGAACTATATTTAAAGAGAGAGGGAGACAGGGTACATGGTACCGCTACATGATGGAGGAACTATATTTAAAGAGAGAGGGAGACAGGGTACATGGTACCGCTACATGATGGAGGAACTATATTTAAAGAGAGAGGGAGACAGGGTACATGGTACCGCTACATGATGGAGGAACTATATTTAAAGAGAGAGGGAGACAGGGTACATGGTACCGCTACATGATGGAGGAACTATATTTAAAGAGAGAGGGAGACAGGGTACATGGTACCGCTACATGATGGAGGAACTATATTTAAAGAGAGAGGGAGACAGGGTACATGGTACCACTACATGATGGAGGAACTATATTTAAAGAGAGAGGGAGACAGGGTACATGGTACATGATACATGATGGAGGAACTATATTTAAAGAGAGAGGGAGACAGGGTACATGGTACCGCTACATGATGGAGGAACTATATTTAAAGAGAGAGGGAGACAGGGTACATGGTACCGCTACATGATGGAGGAACTATATTTAAAGAGAGAGGGAGACAGGGTACATGGTACCGCTACATGATGGAGGAACTATATTTAAAGAGAGAGGGAGACAGGGTACATGGTACCGCTACATGATGGAGGAACTATATTTAAAGAGAGAGGGAGACAGGGTACATGGTACCGCTACATGATGGAGGAACTATATTTAAAGAGAGAGGGAGACAGGGTACATGGTACCGCTACATGATGGAGGAACTATATTTAAAGAGAGAGGGAGACAGGGTACATGGTACCACTACATGATGGAGGAACTATATTTAAAGAGAGAGGGAGACAGGGTACATGGTACCACTACATGATGGAGGAACTATATTTAAAGAGAGAGGGAGACAGGGTACATGGTACCGCTACATGATGGAGGAACTATATTTAAAGAGAGAGGGAGACAGGGTACATGGTACCGCTACATGATGGAGGAACTATATTTAAAGAGAGAGGGAGACAGGGTACATGGTACATGATGGAGGAACTATATTTAAAGAGAGAGGGAGACAGGGTACATGGTACCACTACATGATGGAGGAACTATATTTAAAGAGAGAGGGAGACAGGGTACATGGTACCACTACATGATGGAGGAACTATATTTAAAGAGAGAGGGAGACAGGGTACATGGTACCGCTACATGATGGAGGAACTATATTTAAAGAGAGAGGGAGACAGGGTACATGGTACCGCTACATGATGGAGGAACTATATTTAAAGAGAGAGGGAGACAGGGTACATGGTACCACTACATGATGGAGGAACTATATTTAAAGAGAGAGGGAGACAGGGTACATGGTACCGCTACATGATGGAGGAACTATATTTAAAGAGAGAGGGAGACAGGGTACATGGTACATGATACATGATGGAGGAACTATATTTAAAGAGAGAGGGAGACAGGGTACATGGTACCGCTACATGATGGAGGAACTATATTTAAAGAGAGAGGGAGACAGGGTACATGGTACCACTACATGATGGAGGAACTATATTTAAAGAGAGAGGGAGACAGGGTACATGGTACCGCTACATGATGGAGGAACTATATTTAAAGAGAGAGGGAGACAGGGTACATGGTACCGCTACATGATGGAGGAACTATATTTAAAGAGAGAGGGAGACAGGGTACATGGTACCGCTACATGATGGAGGAACTATATTTAAAGAGAGAGGGAGACAGGGTACATGGTACCGCTACATGATGGAGGAACTATATTTAAAGAGAGAGGGAGACAGGGTACATGGTACCGCTACATGATGGAGGAACTATATTTAAAGAGAGAGGGAGACAGGGTACATGGTACATGATGGAGGAACTATATTTAAAGAGAGAGGGAGACAGGGTACATGGTACCGCTACATGATGGAGGAACTATATTTAAAGAGAGAGGGAGACAGGGTACATGGTACATGATACATGATGGAGGAACTATATTTAAAGAGAGAGGGAGACAGGGTACATGGTACCACTACATGATGGAGGAACTATATTTAAAGAGAGAGGGAGACAGGGTACATGGTACCGCTACATGATGGAGGAACTATATTTAAAGAGAGAGGGAGACAGGGTACATGGTACCACTACATGATGGAGGAACTATATTTAAAGAGAGAGGGAGACAGGGTACATGATACATGATGAAGGCCGGCATCCCGGAGTCGCCTCTTTACTGTTGACGTTGAGACTGGTGTTTTGTGGGTACTATTTAATGAAGCTGCCAGTTGAGGACTTGTGAGGCATCTGTTTCTCAAACTAGACACTAATGTACTTGTCCTCTGGCTCAGTTGTGCACCGGGGCCTCCCACTCCTCTTTCTATTCTGGTTAGAGACAGTTTGCGCTGTTCTGTGAAGGGAGTAGTACACAGCGTTGTACGAGATCTTCAGTTTCTTGGCAATTTATCGCATGGAATAGTCTTCATTTCTCAGAACAAGAATAGACTGATGAGTTTCAGAAGAAAGTTATTTGTTTCTGGCCATTTTGAGCCTGTAATCGAATCCACAAATGCTGATGCTCCAGATACTCAACTAGTCTAAAGAAGGACAGTTTTATTGATTATTTTATCAGAACAGCAGATTTCAGCTGTGCTAACATATTTGCAAAAGGGTTTTCTAATGATCAACTTGGATTAGCTAACACAACGTGCCACTGGAACACAGGAGTGATGGTTGCTGATAATGGGCCTCTGTACGCCTATGTCGATATTCCATTAAAAATCAGCTGTTTCCAGCTACAATAGTCATTTACAACATTTACAGTCATTTACAACATGTCTACACGGTATTTCTGATCAATTTGATATTATTTTAATTATTTCAATTTTGTTTTGCTTTTCTTTCAAAAACAAGGACATTTCTTAGTGACCCCAAACTGTTGAAAGGTAGTATATATTATCAATGAAATAGAATAATAAAAATGTTCACTTTTTCACATGATACAAAAACATTTCAAGAGGAGGGGAGTATTTCAGGGCAGAGACAGTAGCCTTGTGGAATTCCTCAGTATTGGGTTGTTAGTGAAACTGTCGGGTATAGTCAGGTAGATACAGTGGGGAGAACAAGGATTTGATACACTGACGGTTTTGCAGGTTTTCCTACTTACAAAGCATGTAGAGGTCTGTAATTTATCACAGTGTATTTTATACAGGTAACGAGTTCAAACAGGTGCAGTTAATACAGGTAATGAGTGGAGAACAGGAGGGCTTCTTAAAGAAAAACTAACAGGTCTGTGAGAGCCGGAATTCATACTGGTTGGTAGTTGATCAAATACTTATGTCATGCAATAAAATGCAAATTAATTACTTTAAAATCATACAATGTGATTTTCTGGATTTTTGTTTTAGATTTAGATAGTGTACCTATGATAAAAATTACAGACCTCTACATGCTTTGTAAGTAGGAAAACCTGCAAAATCGGCAGTGTATCAAATACTTGTTCTCCCTACTGGAAATATATATATGATTGTCTCCATACTAGAAACACAGTGTTATAATGTGTACTTCTTTATCCTCACAGGTCAGTGGGTTTCTGTTTCCATTGATATCCTCTTCCTGTCTGACATCATCCCCTGTCTCCTTCTAGAACTCAGACACAGTTCAAGTTCTAGAACGTCTAGAGGTTCTGTTTACCCTCTCTCACTTCAGACGGTTCCTCTTCATTTCCTTTCCTCAGATAACAGGGAAATGAAAGTGTTGGAGGGGTCAGAGCAGAGGGCTGATGGTGTCACAGCTAGCTAGGTACATGTCGTGTCGTCAGTAGTGAAGTCAACACCAAGGCCAGTAGTAGTGTGGCTGCTTGTGATCGGAGGGCCTGTGAGCTGGATCTGTCCCCCGTTTCAGAGTCCTCTCCCTGGGGGTGATGACGGTGGTCACTCCCTGGAGCCACTGAGAGAGAGAAGAGACAAAGAGAAGACTACAGTCAGAACAACATAGGCGTATTTTTCCTGGCTGTAAACTCAAGACTGTTGGTTTAGGGTGACTAAGACAGGCACAGAGACAATAGATAGAAAGACTTTAGAAGTTCAACTGTTGCTCAGCATTGCTGCAACTGCTCAACCCTAATACTGTAACCCACGGTTACCATCAGCCCTAATACTGTAACCCACGGTTACCATCAGCCCTAATACTGTAACCCACGGTTACCATCAGCCCTAATAATGTAACCCACTGTTACCATCAGCCCTAATACTATAACCCTCTGTTACCATCAGCCCTAATACTGTAACTCACGGTTACCATCAGCCCTAATACTGTAACCCACGGTTACCATCAACCCTAATACTGTAACCCACGGTCACCATCAGCCCTAATACTGTAACCCACTGTTACCATGAGCCCTAATACTGTAACCCACGGTTACCATCAGCCCTAATACTGTAACCCACGGTTACCATGAGCCAAAATACTGTAACCCATGGTTACCATCAGCCCTAATACTATAACCCACGGTCACCATCAGCCCTAATACTGTAACCCACGGACAACATCAGCCATGCTACTGTAACCCACTGTCACCATCAGCCGTAATACTATAACCCTCTGTTACCATCAGCCCTAATACTGTAACCCATGGTTACCATCAGCCCTAATACTATAACCCACTGTCACCATCAGCCCTAATACTGTAACCCACGGTTACCATCAGTCTCTACACCATTCTATATAACTACTGTCTATACTGTCTAAACACACCATCCTATATTACCACTGTCTATACTGTTTTTACACACCATCCCAAATAACTACTGTCTATACACACCATCCTATAAACTACTGTCTATACACACCATCCTATATAACTACTGTCTATACACACCATCCTATATAACTACTGTCTATACACACCATCCTATATAACTACTGTATATACTGTCTATACACACCATCCTATATAACTACTGTCTATACTGTCTATACACACCATCCTATATAACTACTGTCTATACACACCATCCTATATAACTGCTGTCTATACTGTCTATACACACCATCCTATATAACTACTGTCTATACACACCATCCTTTATAACTACTGTCTATACACACCATCCTATATAACTACTGTCTATACACACCATCCTATATAACTACTGTCTATACACTCCATCCTATAGAACTACTGTCTATACACACTATCCTATATAACTACTGTATATACTGTCTATACACACCATCCTATATAACTACTGTCTATACACACCACCCTATATAACTACTGTCTATACACACCATCCTGTATAACAACTGTCTATACACACCATCCTATATAACTACTGTCTATACACTCCATCCTATAGAACTACTGTCTATACACACTATCCTATATAACTACTGTATATACTGTCTATACACACCATCCTATATAACTACTGTCTATACACACCATCCTATATAACTACTGTCTATACACACCATCCTATATAACAACTGTCTATACACACCATCCTATAGAACTACTGTCTATACACACCATCCTGTATAACTACTGTCTATACACACCATCCTATATAACTACTGTCTATACACACCATCGCATATAACTACTGTCTATACACACCATCCTATATAACTACTGTCTATACACACCATCCTATATAACTACTCTCTATACACACCACCCTATATAACTACTGTCTATACACACCATCCTATATTACTACTGTCTATACACACCATCCTATATAACTACTGTCTATACTGTCTATACACACCATCCTATATTACTACTGTCTATACACACCATCCTATATAACAACTGTCTATACACACCATCCTATAGAACTACTGTCAATACACACCATCCTGTATAACTACTGTCTATACACACCATCCTATATAACTACTGTCTATACACACCATCCCATAAAACTACTGTCTATACACACCATCCTATATAACTACTGTCTATACTGTCTATACACACCATCCTATATAACTACTGTCTATACACACCATCCTATATAACTACTGTCTATACTGTCAATACACACTATCCTATATAACAACTGTCTATACACACCATCCTATATAACTACTGTCTATACACACCATCCTATAGAACTACTGTCTATACACACCATCCTATATAACTACTGTCTATACTGTCTATACACACCATCCTATATAACTACTGTCTATACACACCATCCTATATAACTATTGTCTATACACACCATACTATATAACTACTGTCTATACACACCATCCTATAGAACTACTGTCTATACACACCATCCTATATAACTACTGTCTATACACACCATCCTATAGAACTACTGTCTATACACACCATCCTATAGAACTACTGTCTATACACACCATCGTATATAACTACTGTCTATACTGTCTAAACACACCATCCTATATAACTACTGTCTAAACACACCATCCTATATAACTACTGTCTATACACACCATCCTATATAACTACTCTCTATACACACCATCCTATATAACTACTGTCTATACACACCACCCTATATAACTACTGTCTATACACACCATCCTATATAACTACTGTCTATACACACCATCTTATATAACTACTGTCTATACTGTCTATACACACCATCCTATATAACTACTGTATATACTGTCAATACACACCATCCTATATAACTACTGTCTATACACACCATCCTATATAACTACTGTATATACACACCATCCTATATAACTACTGTGTATACTGTCTATACACACCATCCTATATAACTACTGTCTATACACACCATCCTATATAACTACTGTCTCTACACACCATCCTATATAACTACTGTCTATATACACCATCCTATATAACTACTGTCTATACACACCATCCTATATAACTACTGTCTATACTGTCTATACACACCATCCTATATAACTACTGTCTATACTGTCAATACACACCATCCTATATAACTACTGTCTAAACACACCATCCTATATAACTACTGTATATACACACCATCCTATATAACTACTGTATATACTGTCTATACACACCATCCTATATAACTACTGTCTATACACACCATCCTATATAACTACTGTCTATATACACCATCCTATATAACTACTGTCTATACTGTCAATACACACCATCCTATATAACTACTGTCTCTACACACCATCCTATATAACTACTGTCTATATACACCATCCTATTATAACTACTGTCTATACTGTCTATACACACCATCCTATATAACTACTGTCTATACTGTCAATACACACCATCCTATATAACTACTGTCTATACACAACATCCTATAGAACTACTGTCTATACACACCATCCTATAGAACTACTGTCTATACACACCATCCTATATAACTACTGTCTATACACACCATCCTATATAACTACTGTCTATACACACCATCCTATATAACTACTGTCTATACTGTCTATACACACCATCCTATATTTCTACTGTCTATACTGTCTATACACACCATCCCAAATAACTACTGTCTATACACACCATCCTATATAACTACTGTCTATACTGTCTATACACACCATCCTATATAACTACTGTCTATACTGTCTATACACACCATCCTATATTACTACTGTCTATAATGTCTATACACACCATCCCAAATAACTACTGTCTATACACACCATCCTATATTACTACTGTCTATACTGTCTATACACAAAATCTTAGATAACTACTGTCTATACACACCATCCTATATAACTACTGTCTATACACACCATCCTATATAACTACTGTCTATACACACCATCCTGTATAACTACTGTCTCTACACACCATCCCATATAACTACTGTCTCTACACACCATCCTATATAACTACTGTCTATACTGTCTATACACACCAACCTATATTACTACTGTCTATACACACCATCCTATATAACTACTGTCTATACTGTCTATACACACCATCTTATATAACTACTGTCTATACACACCATCCTATATAACTACTGTCTATACACACCATCTTATATAACTACTGTCTATACACACCATCCCATATAACTACTGTCTCTACACACCATCTTATATAACTACTGTCTATACTGTCTATACACACCATCTTATATAACTACTGTCTATACACACCATCCTATATAACTACTGTCTATACACACCATCCTATATAACTACTGTCTATACACACCATCCCATATAACTACTGTCTATACACACCATCCCATATAACTACTGTCTCTACACACCATCCTTTATAACTACTGTCTATACACACCATCCTATATAACTACTGTCTATACACACCATCCTATATAACTACTGTCTATACTGTCTATACACACCATCCTATATAACTACTGACTATACACACCATCCTGTTTAACTACTGTCTATACTGTCTATACACACCATCCTATATAACTACTGTCTATACACACCACCCTATATAACTACTGTCTATACTGTCTATACACACCATCCTATATAACTACTGACTATACACACCATCCTGTTTAACTACTGTCTATACTGTCTATACACACCATCCTATATAACTACTGTCTATACACACCACCCTATATAACTACTGTCTATACTGTCTATACACACCATCCTATTAGAGGTGACTCCATCCCTCTATACCAGTAGAGGGGACTCCATCCCTCTATACCAGTAGAGGGGACTCCATCCCTCTATACCAGTAGAGGGGATTCCATCCCTCTATACCAGTAGAGGTGACTCCATCCCTCTATACCAGTGACAGTAGAGGTGACTCCATCCCTCTATACCAGTGACAGTAGAGGTGACTCCATCCCTCTATACCAGTAGAGGTGACTCCATCCCTCTATACCAGTAGAGGGGACTCCATCCCTCTATACCAGTAGAGGGGACTCCATCCCTCTATACCAGTAGAGGGGACTCCATCCCTCTATACCAGTAGAGGGGACTCCATCCCTTTATACCAGTAGAGGGGACTCCATCCCTCTATACCAGTAGAAGGGACTCCATCCATCTATACCAGTGACAGTAGAGGTGACTCCATCACTCTATACCAGTGACAGTAGAGGTGACTCCATCCCTCTATACCAGTAGAGGGGACTCCATCCCTCTATACCAGTAGAGGTGACTCCATCCCTCTATACCAGTAGAGGTGACTCCATCCCTCTATACCAGTAGAGGTGATTCCATCCCTCTATACCAGTAGAGGGGCCTCCATCCCTCTATACCAGTGACAGTAGAGATGACTCCATCCCTCTATACCAGTGACAGTCGAGATGACTCCATCCCTCTATACCAGTGACAGTAGAGGTGACTCCATCCCTCTGTACCAGTGACAGTAGAGGTGGTCATTAAGTGTTGTACAGTACAGTGGTTACCAGGCTGCTCCATCCCTCTATACCAGTTACAGTAGAGGGGACTCCATCCCTCTATACCAGTTACAGTAGAGGGGACTCCATCCCTCTATACCAGTGACAGTAGAGGTGGTCATTAAGTGTTTTACAGTACAGTGGTTACCAGGCTGCTCCATCCCTCTATACCAGTAGAGGGGACTCCATCCCTCTATACCAGTAGAGGGGACTCCATCCCTCTATACCAGTAGAGGTGACTTCATCCCTCTATACCAGTTACAGTAGAGGGGACTCCATCCCTCTATACCAGTAGGTGACTCCATCCCTCTATACCAGTAGAGGGGACTCCATCCCTCTATACCAGTAGAGGGGACTCCATCCCTCTATACCAGTAGAGGGGACTCCATCCCTCTATACCAGTAGAGGGGACTCCATCCCTCTATACCAGTAGAGGGGACTCCATCCCTTTATACCAGTAGAGGGGACTCCATCCCTCTATACCAGTAGAAGGGACTCCATCCATCTATACCAGTGACAGTAGAGGTGACTCCATCACTCTATACCAGTGACAGTAGAGGTGACTCCATCCCTCTATACCAGTAGAGGGGACTCCATCCCTCTATACCAGTAGAGGTGACTCCATCCCTCTATACCAGTAGAGGTGACTCCATCCCTCTATACCAGTAGAGGTGATTCCATCCCTCTATACCAGTAGAGGGGCCTCCATCCCTCTATACCAGTGACAGTAGAGATGACTCCATCCCTCTATACCAGTGACAGTCGAGATGACTCCATCCCTCTATACCAGTGACAGTAGAGGTGACTCCATCCCTCTGTACCAGTGACAGTAGAGGTGGTCATTAAGTGTTGTACAGTACAGTGGTTACCAGGCTGCTCCATCCCTCTATACCAGTTACAGTAGAGGGGACTCCATCCCTCTATACCAGTTACAGTAGAGGGGACTCCATCCCTCTATACCAGTGACAGTAGAGGTGGTCATTAAGTGTTTTACAGTACAGTGGTTACCAGGCTGCTCCATCCCTCTATACCAGTAGAGGGGACTCCATCCCTCTATACCAGTAGAGGGGACTCCATCCCTCTATACCAGTAGAGGTGACTTCATCCCTCTATACCAGTTACAGTAGAGGGGACTCCATCCCTCTATACCAGTAGAGGTGACTCCATCCCTCTATACCAGTAGAGGTGACTCCATCCCTCTATACCAGTAGAGGGGACTCCATCCCTCTATACCAGTAGAGGGGACTCCATCCCTCTATACCAGTAGAGGGGACTCCATCCCTCTATACCAGTAGAGGGGACTCCATCCCTCTATACCAGTAGAGGGGACTCCATCCCTCTATACCAGTAGAGGGGACTCCATCCCTCTATACCAGTAGAGGGGACTCCATCCCTCTATACCAGTGACAGTAGAGGTGGTCATTAAGTGTTTTACAGTACAGTGGTTACCAGGCTGCTCCATCCCTCTAGGGAGGTCTGTCAGATAGTATTAGAGGAGGAGAGGACTGAAGGACTGTCTCCTCTCACCATCCCTCTCTCTCTTATTCTCTCCCTGTCTCAGTCCTCTCCCTCTCCTCATCTCTCTCTCTCTCCTACCGACTGTAGTGATCTGTAAACACGGCTAATGTCTTCAGCAGCCTTTACGTCTATAATAAAGGCATGACATGGTAAGGAGGAGGAACAGCCTTTACCTTTATAATAAAGGCATGACATGGTAAGGAGGAGGAACAGCCTTTACGTCTATAATAAAGGCATGACATGGTAAGGAGGAGGAACAGCCTTTACGTCTATAATAAAGACATGACATGGTAAGGAGGAGGAACAGCCTTTACGTCTATAATAAAGGCATGACATGGTAAGGGGGAGGAACAGCCTTTACGTCTATAATAAAGGCATGACATGGTAAGGAGGAACAGCCTTTACGTCTATAATAAAGGCATGACATGGTAAGGAGGAGGAACAGCCTTTACGTCTATAATAAAGGCATGACATGGTAAGGAGGAGGAACAGCCTTTACGTCTATAATAAAGACATGACATGGTAAGGAGGAGGAACAGCCTTTACCTCTATAATAAAGGCATGACATGGTAAGGAGGAGGAACAGCCTTTACGTCTATAATAAAGGCATGACATGGTAAGGAGGAGGAACAGCCTTTACGTCTATAATAAAGGCATGACATGGTAAGGAGGAGGAACAGCCTTTATGTCTATAATAAAGGCATGACATGGTAAGGAGGAGGAACAGCCTTTACCTCTATAATAAAGGCATGACATGGTAAGGAGGAGGAACAGCCTTTACGTCTATAATAAAGGCATGACATGGTAAGGAGGAGGAACAGCCTTTACGTCTATAATAAAGGCATGACATGGTAAGGAGGAGGAACAGCCTTTACGTCTATAATAAAGACATGACATGGTAAGGAGGAGGAACAGCCTTTACGTCTATAATAAAGGCATGACATGGTAAGGAGGAGGAACAGCCTTTACGTCTATAATAAAGGCATGACATGGTAAGGAGGAGGAACAGCCTTTACGTCTATAATAAAGACATGACATGGTAAGGAGGAGGAACAGCCTTTACGTCTATAATAAAGGCATGACGTGGTAAGGAGGAGGAACAGCCTTTACGTCTATAATAAAGACATGACATGGTAAGGAGGAGGAACAGCCTTTACCTCTATAATAAAGGCATGACATGGTAAGGAGGAGGAACAGCCTTTACGTCTATAATAAAGACATGACATGGTAAGGAGGAGGAACCTTTACGTCTATAATAAAGGCATGACATGGTAAGGAGGAGGAACAGCCTTTACGTCTATAATAAAGGCATGACATGGTAAGGAGGAGGAACAGCCTTTACCTCTATAATAAAGGCATGACATGGTAAGGAGGAGGAACAGCCTTTACGTCTATAATAAAGACATGACATGGTAAGGAGGAGGAACCTTTACGTCTATAATAAAGGCATGACATGGTAAGGAGGAGGAACAGCCTTTACGTCTATAATAAAGGCATGACATGGTAAGGAGGAGGAACAGCCTTTACGTCTATAATAAAGACATGACATGGTAAGGAGGAGGAACAGCCTTTACGTCTATAATAAAGGCATGACATGGTAAGGAGGAGGAACAGTGTTCTCTTCCAACAGCTGGTGAAAAAGCCACACATCATTCTCTCTTATTTAACCAAAATTCTCTCTCTTGGAGACCACTGTTGTTGCCATGGCAGCTGAGTGCCGGAAATGAGTAACGTAATTTCCAGGTAACCTGGTCTTCGACGCAGACTATTTATAAAGGTAATGGTTTTAGGACACATAACGACGACAACAACAAGCCGTTTTCAGAGGTCAGAAAATGAGTGAAACAGTCTGACAACAGAGCCACTAGATGAAATGAGTGAAACAGTCAGACAACAGAGCCACTAGATGAAATGAGTGAAACAGCCAGACAACAGAGCCACTAGATGAAATGAGTGAAAGTCAGACAACAGAGCCACTAGATGAAATGAGTGAAACAGCCTGACAACAGAGCCACTAGATGAAATGAGTGAAACAGTCTGACAACAGAGCCACTAGATGAAATGAGTGAAACAGTCAGACAACAGAGCCACTAGATGAAATGAGTGAAACAGTCAGGCAACAGAGCCACTAGATGAAATGATGAAACAGTCTGACAACAGAGCCACTAGATGAAATGAGTGAAACAGTCTGACAACAGAGCCACTAGATGAAATGAGTGAAACAGTCAGACAACAGAGCCACTAGATGAAATGAGTGAAACAGCCAGACAACAGAGCCACTAGATGAAATGATGAAACAGTCTGACAACAGAGCCACTAGATGAAATGAGTGAAAGTCAGACAACAGAGCCACTAGATGAAATGAGTGAAACATTCAGACAACAGAGCCACTAGATGAAATGAGTGAAACAGTCAGACAACAGAGCCACTAGATGAAATGATGAAACAGTCTGACAACAGAGCCACTAGATGAAATGAGTGAAAGTCAGACAACAGAGCCACTAGATGAAATGAGTGAAACAGTCAGACAACAGAGCCACTAGATGAAATGAGTGAAACAGTCAGACAACAGAGCCACTAGATGAAATGAGTGAAACAGCCAGACAACAGAGCCACTAGATGAAATGAGTGAAACAGTCAGACAACAGAGCCACTAGATGAGAGGTCTGAAGATGACGGTCTTAATTAATAGTCGTTAGATCAGGAGGACCTGAGTGGAACCATGATCAATACCCCAGCGTGAAGCAGGACAATCACGTCAACAACTAGAGGGAAGGGAGACACTGTGAATGCATCCCAAATGGCACCCTATGCCCGAAATAGTGCACTACTTTAGACCAGAGCCCTATATAGTGCACTACTTTAGACCAGAGCCCTAAATAGTGCACTACTTTAGACCAGAGCCCTATATAGTACACTACTTTAGACCAGAGCCCTATATAGTGAAGTACTTTAGACCAGAGCCCTAAATAGTGTACTACTTTAGACCAGAGCCCTAAATAGTGCACTACTTTAGACCAGGGCCCTAAATAGTGCACTACTTTTAACCAGAGCCCTATATAGTGCACTACTTTAGACCAGAGCCCTAAATAGTGCACTACTTTTAACCAGAGCCCTATATAGTGCACTACTTTAGACCAGAGCCCTAAATATTGCACTACTTTTAACCAGAGCCCTATATAGTGCACTACTTTTAACCAGAGCCCTATATAGTGCACTACTTTAGACCAGAGCCCTATATAGTGTACTACTTTAGACCAGAGCCCTAAATAGTGCACTACTTTTGACCAGAGCCCTATATAGTGCACTACTTTAGACCAGAGCCCTATATAGTGCAATACTTTAGACCAGAGCCCTATATAGTGCACTACTTTAGACCAGAGCCCTAAATAGTGCACTACTTTAGACCAGAGCCCTATATAGTGCACTACTTTAGACCAGAGCCCTAAATAGTGCACTACTTTAAACCAGAGGCCTAAATAGTGCACTACTTTAGACCAGAGCCTATATAGTGCACTACTTTAGACCAGAGCCCTATGGTAGTAACACAACTTGTTCCCTATATAGGGCACTACTTTAGACCAGAGCCCTATATAGTACACTACTTTAGACCAGAGCCCTATATAGGGAACTACCTTAGACCAGAGCCCTATATAGTACACTACCTTAGACCAGAGCCCTATATAGTACACTACCTTAGACCAGAGCCCTATATAGTACACTACCTTAGACCAGAGCCCTATATAGTACACTACCTTAGACCAGAGCCCTATATAGGGAACAGGGAGACATTTGGGACATAGAGTGGGTCAATAGACGTTCAAGGAAACTGGTATTGGTAGTGACGTCACGACAAACACAACCGCCGAACCAAATAAAACAGTTAGGATTGAAGACATGGGGGGGATTTTTACACAAAGCCACTCAATCATCCACTCTAAGAAAACTAGACTGAAGAAATAACTGACTGAAGTTAATCAGGCTACCAAATGACAACCGGCAAGTGGCCCTCTTCAGTCTGTATCGCTGAAACTACAGAAAGGTCATTTCAGAGTGAGCACACATATGCAGCATTTTCTGTGAATGCGTCTCTGCCAACGCAGGTACATTGCCTTTAAATGTCAATGGAGGTTGAGGGCTGAACTTCCACGATACGGACTGAATAGAGCTCAAGGTCTCTGTTACCCATGTTTTAGTGGGATACAATTACAGGTCCACATCCTATGAGGAAGAAAACAACAAACAAGAAGACAATCAACAAGTAGCTGCTCTTCCAGGCTCTCCTTTAGTCTGCATCTATAGTACCTCATTATAATGGTCTATATCTATACTACCTTATTATAATAGACGGTATCTATACTACCTTATTATATTAGTCTGTATCTATACTACCTCATTATAATAGTCTGTATCTATACTACCTCATTATAATAGTCTGTATCTATACTACCTCATTATAGTAGTCTGTATCTATACTACCTCATTATAATAGTCTGTATCTATACTACCTCATTATAATAGTCTGTATATATACTACCTCATTATAATAGTCTGTATCTATACTACCTCATTATAATAGTCTGTATCTATACTACCTTATTATAGTAGTCTGCTGCATCTATCCTACCTTATTATAATAGTCTGTATCTATACTACCTCATTATAATAGTCTGTATCTATACTACCTCATTATAATAGTCTGCTGTATCTATACTACCTCATTATAATAGTCTGCTGTATCTATACTACCTCATTATAATAGTCTGTTTCTATACTACCTCATTATAATAGTCTGTATCTATACTACCTCATTATAATAGTCTGTATCTATACTACCTCATTATAATAGTCTGCTGTATCTATACTACCTCATTATAATAGTCTGCTGTATCTATAGTACCTCATTATAATAGTCTGTTTCTATGCTACCTCATTATAATAGTCTGTATCTATACTACCTCATTATAATAGTCTGCTGTATCTATACTACCTCATTATAATAGTCTGTATATATAGTACCTTATTATAATAGTCTGCTGTATCTATACTACCTCATTATAATAGTCTGTATATATAGTACCTTATTATAATAGTCTGCTGTATCTATACTACCTTATTATAATAGTCTGTATCTATACTACCTCATTATAATAGACTGCTGTATCTATACTACCTTATTATAATAGTCTGTATCTATACTACCTCATTATAATAGTCTGCTGTATCTATACTACCTTATTATAATAGTCTGTATCTACACTACCTCATTATAATAGTCTGTATCTATACTACCTCATTATAATAGACTGCTGTATCTATACTACCTTATTATAATAGTCTGTATCTACACTACCTCATTATAATAGTCTGTATCTATACTACCTCATTATAATAGTCTGCTGTATCTATACTACCTCATTATAATAGTCTGTATCTATACTACCTCATTATAATAGTCTGTATATATACTACCTCTTTATAATAGTCTGCATCTATACTACCTCATTATAATAGTCTGTATCTATACTACCTCATTATAATAGTCTGTATCTATACTACCTCATTATAATAGTCTGTATATATACTACCTCATTATAATAGTCGGTATCTATACTACCTCATTATAATAGTCGGTATCTATACTACCTCATTATAGTAGTATGTATCTATATTACCTTATTATAGTAGTCTGTATATATACTACGTTATTATAGTAGTCTGTATATATACTACCTTATTATAATAGACTGTATCTATACTACCTTATTATAATAGTCTGTATCTATACTACCTCATTATAATATTCGGTATATATACTACCTCATTATAATAGTCTGTATATATACTACCTCATTATAATAGTCGGTATCTATACTACCTCATTATAGTAGTATGTATCTATATTACCTTATTATAATAGTCTGTATATATACTACCTCATTATAATAGTCTGTATCTATACTACCTCATTATAATAGTCTGTATATATACTACCTCATTATAATAGTCTGTATCTATACTACCTCATTATAATAGTCTGTATCTATACTACCTCATTATAATAGTCTGTATCTATACTACCTCATTATAATAGTCTGTATCTATACTACCTCATTATAATAGTCTGTATCTATACTACCTCATTATAATAGTCTGTATCTATACTACCTCATTATAATATTCTGTATCTATACTACCTCATTATACTAGTCTGTATCTATACTTCCTCATTAAATACTATCTTATTAATATTCTGTTCCTCTTCAGTTTAACCTGAACTGTACAGTTAAGACATGACAGTGTAACCATGCCGACCATTTCTTTACTAGTTACAGTAGATTAATCCATGACTAGCAGTCTGCCGACCATTTCATTACTAGTTAAAGTAGATTAATCCATGACTAGCAGTCTGCTGACCATTTCATTACTAGTTACAGTAGATTAATCCATGACTAGCAGTCTGCTGACCATTTCATTACTAGTTACAGTAGATTAATCCATGACTAGCAGTCTGCTGACCATTTCATTACTAGTTACTGTAGATTAATCCATGACTAGACTAGTTACAGTAGATTAATCCATGACTAGCAGTCTGCTGACCATTTCATTACTAGTTACTCTAGATTAATCCATGACTAGACTAGTTACAGTAGTTACAGTAGATGACTAGCAGTCTGCTGACCATTTCATTACTAGTTACAGTAGATTAATCCATGACTAGCAGTCTGCTGACCATTTCATTACTAGTTACAGTAGATTAATCCATGACTAGCAGTCTGCTGACCATTTCATTACTAGTTACAGTAGATTAATCCATGACTAGACTAGTTACAGTAGATTAATCCATGACTAGACTAGTTACAGTAGATTAATCCATGACTAGACTAGTTACAGTAGATTAATCCATGACTAGACTAGTTACAGTGTGTATATCCATCTACATGACTAGCAGAATGCTTGTAAGGTTTTAAAAATCCAATCACTTTGGCCCCCTGATGATATCGTTGTCTTCAACATGCCCTTCATTTAGACCTTAGACTTAGTGATTTTCACAACAAAAATATCTGGCTTTGAGAGATTAAAACGCTTCCATAGTCTGGAGAAGAAAATATTCTACTTGACAAAGCAGCTCTGAGAGCACTGATAAACGCATCAGTCTGAGAGCACTGATAAACACATCAGTCTGAGAGCACTGATAAACACATCTCTGAGAGCACTGATAAACACATCTCTGAGAGCACTGATAAACACATCTCTGAGAGCACTGATAAACACATCAGTCTGAGAGCACTGATAAACACATCTCTGAGAGCACTGATAAACACATCAGTCTGAGAGCACTGATAAACACATCAGTCTGTCGGGATGACAGAGCACTGATAAACACATCAGTCTGTCGGGATGACAGAGCACTGATAAACACATCAGTCTGAGAGCACTGATAAACACATCAGTCTGAGAGCACTGATAAACACATCTCTGAGAGCACTGATAAACACATCTCTGAGAGCACTGATAAACACATCTCTGAGAGCACTGATAAACACATCTCTGAGAGCACTGATAAACACATCAGTCTGAGATCACTGATAAACACATCTCTGAGAGCACTGATAAACACATCAGTCTGAGAGCACTGATAAACACATCAGTCTGTCGGGATGACAGAGCACTGATAAACACATCAGTCTGTCGGGATGACAGAGCACTGATAAACACATCAGTCTGAGAGCACTGATAAACACATCAGTCTGAGAGCACTGATAAACACATCAGTCTGTCGGGATGACAGAGCACTGATAAACACATCAGTCTGTCGGGATGACAGAGCACTGATAAACACATCAGTCTGAGAGCACTGATAAACACATCAGTCTGAGAGCACTGATAAACACATCTCTGAGAGCACTGATAAACACATCTCTGAGAGCACTGATAAACACATCTCTGAGAGCACTGATAAACGCATCTCTGAGAGCACTGATAAACACATCAGTCTGAGAGCACTGATAAACACATCTCTGAGAGCACTGATAAACACATCTCTGAGAGCACTGATAAACGCATCTCTGAGAGCACTGATAAACACATCTCTGAGAGCACTGATAAACACATCAGTCTGAGAGCACTGATAAACACATCTCTGAGAGCACTGATAAACACATCAGTCTGTCGGGATGACAGAGCACTGATAAACACATCAGTCTGTCGGGATGACAGAGCACTGATAAACGCATCAGTCTGAGAGCACTGATAAACACATCAGTCTGAGAGCACTGATAAACACATCGGTCTGAGAGCACTGATAAACACATCAGTCTGAGAGCACTGATAAACACATCAGTCTGAGAGCACTGATAAACCCATCAGTCTGAGAGCACTGATAAACACATCAGTCTGAGAGCACTGATAAACACATCAGTCTGAGAGCACTGATAAACACATCTCTGAGAGCACTGATAAACACATCTCTGAGAGCACTGATAAACACATCTCTGAGAGCACTGATAAACACATCAGTCTGAGAGCACTGATAAACACATCAGTCTGAGAGCACTGATAAACACATCAGTCTGAGAGCACTGATAAACGCATCTCTGAGAGCACTGATAAACGCATCAGTCTGAGAGCACTGATAAACACATCTCTGAGAGCACTGATAAACGCATCTCTGAGAGCACTGATAAACACATCTCTGAGAGCACTGATAAACAAATCAGTCTGAGAGCACTGATAAACACATCAGTCTGAGAGCACTGATAAACACATCAGTCTGAGAGCACTGATAAACGCATCTCTGAGAGCACTGATAAACGCATCAGTCTGAGAGCACTGATAAACACATCTCTGAGAGCACTGATAAACGCATCTCTGAGAGCACTGATAAACACATCTCTGAGAGCACTGATAAACACATCAGTCTGAGAGCACTGATAAACACATCAGTCTGAGAGCACTGATAAACACATCTCTGAGAGCACTGATAAACACATCTCTGAGAGCACTGATAAACACATCAGTCTGAGAGCACTGATAAACACATCAGTCTGAGAGCACTGATAAACACATCTCTGAGAGCACTGATAAACACATCAGTCTGAGAGCACTGATAAACGCATCTCTGAGAGCACTGATAAACGCATCTCTGAGAGCACTGATAAACACATCAGTCTGAGAGCACTGATAAACACATCAGTCTGAGAGCACTGATAAACACATCTCTGAGGGCACTGATAAACACATCAGTCTGAGAGCACTGATAAACGCATCTCTGAGAGCACTGATAAACGCATCTCTGAGAGCACTGATAAACACATCAGTCTGAGAGCACTGATAAACGCATCAGTCTGAGAGCACTGATAAACGCATCAGTCTGAGAGCACTGATAAACGCATCTCTGAGAGCACTGATAAACACATCAGTCTGAGAGCACTGATAAACACATCAGTCTGAGAGCACTGATAAACACATCTCTGAGAGCACTGATAAACACATCAGTCTGTCGGGATGACAGAGCACTTCACAATACAGAATTCTACATTATTAATCGTGTTTTACAGGAAACACAAAACGTCGAAGACAACAATCTGGGTCTCGACGGACGCGGCTCTTATTGACAGGCGCTAATGTGGATAAAACGACGAGCAGAGAGGAATTAAACATCTAGAGAGGCTGCAGTGTCTCATCTCCCTGCTGTCACTGTGTTTGTTCAGAGTCTGTTTACATTTGAGTGATTTAGCAGACGCTTTTATCCAACACAACTTCTAGTCGGTACATTCATCTCCAGATAGCTAGGTGAGACAACCACATATATCAGTCAAACTCTGTATATTCATCTCCAGATAGCTAGCTGGGACAACCACATTTCTCAGTCATAGTCAGTACGTTCATCTCCAGATAGCTAGCTTGGAAAATCACAAATCTCAGTCATAGTCAGTACATTCATCTCCAGATATCTAGGTGGACCAGTCATAGTCAGTACATTCATCTCCAGATAGCTAGGTGGACCAGTCATAGTCAGTACATTCATCTCCAGATATCTAGGTCGACCAGTCATAGTCAGTGCATTCATCTCCAGATATCTAGGTGGACCAGTCATAGTCAGTACATTCATCTCCAGATATCTAGGTGGACCAGTCATAGTCAGTACATTCATCTCCAGATATCTAGGTGGACCAGTCATAGTCAGTACATTCATCTCCAGATAGCTAGGTGGACCAGTCATAGTCAGTACATTCATCTCCAGATATCTAGGTGGACCAGTCATAGTCAGTACATTCATCTCCAGATAGCTAGGTGGACCAGTCATAGTCAGTACATTCATCTCCAGATAGCTAGGTGGACCAGTCATAGTCAGTACATTCATCTCCAGATATCTAGGTGGACCAGTCATAGTCAGTGCATTCATCTCCAGATAGCTAGGTGGACCAGTCATAGTCAGTACATTCATCTCCAGATAGCTAGGTGGACCAGTCATAGTCAGTACATTCATCTCCAGATATCTAGGTGGACCAGTCATAGTCAGTGCATTCATCTCCAGATAGCTAGGTGGACCAGTCATAGTCAGTACATTCATCTCCAGATATCTAGGTGGACCAGTCATAATCAGTGCATGTTTCCTCAATAAAGTAGCAAAAAGAGGTAACCACCAGGCCCCCTGAGAACCAGCAACAAACTGTCCTGTTTTACTGCCAGTATGAATCGCCTGTGAAACGTCACTCTACCCACTGCCTATTATTACAGTAGAGGAAACAGGCCAGGTT
Organism: Oncorhynchus mykiss; assembly: GCF_057628025.1. Lineage (NCBI taxonomy): Eukaryota > Metazoa > Chordata > Actinopteri > Salmoniformes > Salmonidae > Oncorhynchus > Oncorhynchus mykiss. Next base: position 2,537,220 of record NC_143039.1, on the reverse strand, counting down.
CAATCAGACGTATTATTACAGTAGAGAAAACAGGCCAGGTTCAATCAGACCTATTATTACAGTAGAGGAAACAGGCCAGGTTCAATCAGACTTATTATTACAGTAGAGGAAAAAGGCCAGGTTCAATCAGACTTATTATTACAGTAGAGAAAACAGGCCAGGTTCAATCAGACTTATTATTACAGTAGAGGAAACAGGCCAGGTTCAATCAGACTTATTATTACAGTAGAGGAAACAGGCCAGGTTCAATCAGACTTATTATTACAGTAGAGAAAACAGGCCAGGTTCAATCAGACTTATTATTACAGTAGAGGAAACAGGCCAGGTTCAATCAGACTTATTATTACAGTAGAGGAAACAGGTCAGGTTCAATCAGACTTATTATTACAGTAGAGGAAACAGGTCAGGTTCAATCAGACTTATTATCACAGTAGAGGAAACAGGCCAGGTTCAATCAGACTTATTATTACAGTAGAGGAAACAGGCCAGGTTAAATCAGACTTATTATTACAGTAGAGGAAACAGGCCAGGTTCAATCAGACGTATTATTACAGTAGAGGAAACAGGCCAGGTTCAATCAGATGTATTATTACAGTAGAGGAAACAGGCCATGTTAAATCAGACTTATTATTACAGTAGAGGAAACAGGCCAGGTTCAATCAGACGTATTATTACAGTAGAGGAAACAGGCCAGGTTCAATCAGACGTATTATTACAGTAGAGGAAACAGGCCAGGTTCAATCAGACTTATTATTACAGTAGAGGAAACAGGCCAGGTTCAATCAGACTTATTATTACAGTAGAGGAAACAGGCCAGGTTAAATCAGACTTATTATTACAGTAGAGGAAACAGGCCAGATATTGACTTCATCACTTCTTGTATTTGTGGGAGGGATTGGCATTAAAAAAGCACCGAGCTGTCTGTTTAAACGACTAGCACACAGCTCAGACACCCATACATACCCTACAAGACATGCCACCAGAAGTCCCTTCACAGTCCCCAAGTCCAGAACAGACTATGGGAGGTGCATAGTACTACATAGAGCCATGACTACATGGAACTCTATTCCACATCAGGTAACTGATGCAAGCAGTATAGGGAGGAGACTTGGCAGTGTGTTGCCAGGACAACAACCTCTCCCTCAATGTGAGCAAGACAAATGAGCTGATTGTGGACTACAGGAAATGGCAGGCCGAACAGGCCCCCATTAACATCGACAGGACTGTAGTGGAGCGAGTCGAGAGTTTCAAGTTCCTTGGTGTCCACATCAACAAACTATCATGGTCCAAACACACCAAGACAGTCGTGAAGAGGGCACAACAAAACCTTTTCCCCCTCAGGAGACTGAAAGGATTGGGCATGGGTCAGATCCTCAAAAAGTTATACAGCTGCACCATCGAGAGCATCCTGACTGGTTGCATCACCGCCTGGTATGGCAGCTGCTCAGCATCTGACCGTGAGGCGCTACAGAAGGTGGTGCGTACGGCCCAGTACATCACTGGTGCCAAGCATCCTGACATCCAGGACCTCTACACCAGGCGGTGTCAGAAGAAAGCCCATAAAGTTGTCAGACTCCAGTCACCCAAGTTCTGGACTGTTTTCTCTGCTACCGCACTGCAAGCGGTACCGAAGCGCCAAGTCTAGGACCAAAAGGTTCCTCAGCAGCTTCTACCCCCAAGCCATAAGACTGCTGAACAATTCATAAAATGGCCACCGGACTATTTACATTGACCCCCCCGTCCCTTTTGTACACTGCTGCTACTCTCTGTTTATTATCTATGCATGGTCAGACTCACTTCACCCCATACCAAATTACCTCAACTAACCTGTACTACTGTTTATTATCTATAGTCACTTCACCCCATCCCAGATTACCTCAACTAACCTGTACTACTGTTTATCATCTATAGTCACTTCACCCCATCCCAGATTACCTCAACTAACCTGTACTACTGTTTATTATCTATAGTCACTTCACCCCATCCCAGATTACCTCAACTAACCTGTACTACTGTTTATCATCTATAGTCACTTCACCCCATCCCAGATTACCTCAACTAACCTGTACTACTGTTTATCATCTATAGTCACTTCACCCCATCCCAAATTACCTCAACTAACCTGTACTACTGTTTATTATCTATAGTCACTTCACCCCATCCCAGATTACCTCAACTAACCTGTACTACTGTTTATTATCTATAGTCACTTCACCCCATCCCAGATTACCTCAACTAACCTGTACTACTGTTTATTATCTATAGTCACTTCACCCCATCCCAGATTGCCTCAACTAACCTGTACTACTGTTTATTATCTATAGTCACTTCACCCCATCCCAGATTACCTCAACTAACCTGTACTACTGTTTATTATCTATAGTCACTTCACCCCATCCCAGATTACCTCAACTAACCTGTACTACTGTTTATTATCTATAGTCACTTCACCCCATCCCAGATTACCTCAACTAACCTGTACTACTGTTTATTATCTATAGTCACTTCACCCCATCCCAGATTACCTCAACTAACCTGTACTACTGTTTATTATCTATAGTCACTTCACCCCATCCCGGATTACCTCAACTAACCTGTACTACTGTTTATTATCTATAGTCACTTCACCCCATCCCAAATTACCGCAACTAACCTGTACTACTGTTTATTATCTATAGTCACTTCACCCCATCCCAGATTACCTCAACTAACCTGTACTACTGTTTATTATCTATAGTCACTTCACCCCATCCCAAATTACCTCAACTAACCTGTACTACTGTTTATTATCTATAGTCACTTCACCCCATCCCAAATTACCGCAACTAACCTGTACTACTGTTTATTATCTATAGCCACTTCACCCCATCCCAGATTACCTCAACTAACCTGTACTACTGTTTATTATCTATAGTCACTTCACCCCATCCCAAATTACCTCAACTAACCTGTACTACTGTTTATTATCTATAGTCACTTCACCCCATCCCAAATTACCGCAACTAACCTGTACTACTGTTTATTATCTATAGTCACTTCACCCCATCCCAGATTACCTCAACTAACCTGTACTACTGTTTATTATCTATAGTCACTTCACCCCATCCCAAATTACCTCAACTAACCTGTACTACTGTTTATTATCTATAGTCACTTCACCCCATCCCAAATTACCTCAACTAACCTGTACTACTGTTTATTATCTATAGTCACTTCACCCCATCCCAAATTACCTCAACTAACCTGTACTACTGTTTATTATCTATAGTCACTTCAGCCCATCCCAGATTACCTCAACTAACCTGTACTACTGTTTATTATCTATAGTCACTTCACCCCATCCCAAATTACCTCAACTAACCTGTACTACTGTTTATTATCTATAGTCACTTCACCCCATCCCAGATTACCTCAACTAACCTGTACTACTGTTTATTATCTATAGTCACTTCACCCCATCCCAGATTACCTCAACTAACCTGTACTACTGTTTATTATCTATAGTCACTTCACCCCATCCCAAATTACCGCAACTAACCTGTACTACTGTTTATTATCTATAGTCACTTCACCCCATCCCAGATTACCTCAACTAACCTGTACTACTGTTTATTATCTATAGTCACTTCACCCCATCCCAAATTACCTCAACTAACCTGTACTACTGTTTATTATCTATAGTCACTTCACCCCATCCCAGATTACCTCAACTAACCTGTACTACTGTTTATTATCTATAGTCACTTCACCCCATCCCAGATTACCTCAACTAACCTGTACTACTGTTTATTATCTATAGTCACTTCACCCCATCCCAAATTACCTCAACTAACCTGTACTACTGTTTATTATCTATAGTCACTTCACCCCATCCCAAATTACCTCAACTAACCTGTACTACTGTTTATTATCTATAGTCACTTCACCCCATCCCAAATTACCTCAACTAACCTGTACTACTGTTTATTATCTATAGTCACTTCAGCCCATCCCAGATTACCTCAACTAACCTGTACTACTGTTTATTATCTATAGTCACTTCACCCCATCCCAAATTACCTCAACTAACCTGTACTACTGTTTATTATCTATAGTCACTTCACCCCATCCCAGATTACCTCAACTAACCTGTACTACTGTTTATTATCTATAGTCACTTCACCCCATCCCAGATTACCTCAACTAACCTGTACTACTGTTTATTATCTATAGTCACTTCACCCCATCCCAAATTACCGCAACTAACCTGTACTACTGTTTATTATCTATAGTCACTTCACCCCATCCCAGATTACCTCAACTAACCTGTACTACTGTTTATTATCTATAGTCACTTCACCCCATCCCAAATTACCTCAACTAACCTGTACTACTGTTTATTATCTATAGTCACTTCACCCCATCCCAGATTACCTCAACTAACCTGTACTACTGTTTATTATCTATAGTCACTTCACCCCATCCCAGATTACCTCAACTAACCTGTACTACTGTTTATTATCTATAGTCACTTCACCCCATCCCAGATTACCTCAACTAACCTGTACTACTGTTTATTATCTATAGTCACTTCACCCCATCCCAAATTACCGCAACTAACCTGTACTACTGTTTATTATCTATAGTCACTTCACCCCATCCCAGATTACCTCAACTAACCTGTACTACTGTTTATTATCTATAGTCACTTCACCCCATCCCAAATTACCTCAACTAACCTGTACTACTGTTTATTATCTATAGTCACTTCACCCCATCCCAAATTACCGCAACTAACCTGTACTACTGTTTATTATCTATAGTCACTTCACCCCATCCCAGATTACCTCAACTAACCTGTACTACTGTTTATTATCTATAGTCACTTCACCCCATCCCAAATTACCTCAACTAACCTGTACTACTGTTTATTATCTATAGTCACTTCACCCCATCCCAAATTACCTCAACTAACCTGTACTACTGTTTATTATCTATAGTCACTTCACCCCATCCCAAATTACCTCAACTAACCTGTACTACTGTTTATTATCTATAGTCACTTCACCCCATCCCAAAATACCTCAACTAACCTGTACTACTGTTTATTATCTATAGTCACTTCACCCCATCCCAGATTACCTCAACTAACCTGTACTACTGTTTATTATCTATAGTCACTTCACCCCATCCCAAATTACCTCAACTAACCTGTACTACTGTTTATTAACTATAGTCACTTCACCCCATCCCAGATTACCTCAACTAACCTGTACTACTGTTTATTATCTATAGTCACTTCAGCCCATCCCAGATTACCTCAACTAACCTGTACTACTGTTTATTATCTATAGTCACTTCACCCCATCCCAGATTACCTCAACTAACCTGTACTACTGTTTATTATCTATAGTCACTTCACCCCATCCCAGATTACCTCAACTAACCTGTACTACTGTTTATTATCTATAGTCACTTCACCCCATCCCAAATTACCTCAACTAACCTGTACTACTGTTTATTATCTATAGTCACTTCACCCCATCCCAGATTGCCTCAACTAACCTGTACTACTGTTTATTATCTATAGTCACTTCAGCCCATCCCAGATTACCTCAACTAACCTGTACTACTGTTTATTATCTATAGTCACTTCAGCCCATCCCAGATTACCTCAACTAACCTGTACTACTGTTTATTATCTATAGTCACTTCAGCCCATCCCAAATTACCTCAACTAACCTGTACTACTGTTTATTATCTATAGTCACTTCACCCCATCCCAGATTACCTCAACTAACCTGTACTACTGTTTATTATCTATAGTCACTTCACCCCATCCCAGATTACCTCAACTAACCTGTACTACTGTTTATTATCTATAGTCACTTCACCCCATCCCAAATTACCTCAACTAACCTGTACTACTGTTTATTATCTATAGTCACTTCACCCCATCCCAGATTACCTCAACTAACCTGTACTACTGTTTATTATCTATAGTCACTTCACCCCATCCCAAATTACCTCAACTAACCTGTACTACTGTTTATTATCTATAGTCACTTCACCCCATCCCAGATTACCTCAACTAACCTGTACTACTGTTTATTATCTATAGTCACTTCACCCCATCCCAGATTACCTCAACTAACCTGTACTACTGTTTATTATCTATAGTCACTTCACCCCATCCCAGATTACCTCAACTAACCTGTACTACTGTTTATTATCTATAGTCACTTCACCCCATCCCAGATTACCTCAACTAACCTGTACTACTGTTTATTATCTATAGTCACTTCACCCCATCCCAGATTACCTCAACTAACCTGTACTACTGTTTATTATCTATAGTCACTTCACCCCATCCCAGATTACCTCAACTAACCTGTACTACTGTTTATTATCTATAGTCACTTCACCCCATCCCAGATTACCTCAACTAACCTGTACTACTGTTTATTATCTATAGTCACTTCACCCCATCCCAAATTACCTCAACTAACCTGTACTACTGTTTATTATCTATAGTCACTTCACCCCATCCCAAAATACCTCAACTAACCTGTACTACTGTTTATTATCTATAGTCACTTCACCCCATCCCAGATTACCTCAACTAACCTGTACTACTGTTTATTATCTATAGTCACTTCACCCCATCCCAGATTACCTCAACTAACCTGTACTACTGTTTATTATCTATAGTCACTTCACCCCATCCCAGATTACCTCAACTAACCTGTACTACTGTTTATTATCTATAGTCACTTCACCCCATCCCAGATTACCTCAACTAACCTGTACTACTGTTTATTATCTATAGTCACTTCACCCCATCCCAAATTACCTCAACTAACCTGTACTACTGTTTATTATCTATAGTCACTTCACCCCATCCCAGATTGCCTCAACTAACCTGTACTACTGTTTATTATCTATAGTCACTTCAGCCCATCCCAGATTACCTCAACTAACCTGTACTACTGTTTATTATCTATAGTCACTTCAGCCCATCCCAGATTACCTCAACTAACCTGTACTACTGTTTATTATCTATAGTCACTTCAGCCCATCCCAAATTACCTCAACTAACCTGTACTACTGTTTATTATCTATAGTCACTTCACCCCATCCCAGATTACCTCAACTAACCTGTACTACTGTTTATTATCTATAGTCACTTCACCCCATCCCAGATTACCTCAACTAACCTGTACTACTGTTTATTATCTATAGTCACTTCACCCCATCCCAAATTACCTCAACTAACCTGTACTACTGTTTATTATCTATAGTCACTTCACCCCATCCCAGATTACCTCAACTAACCTGTACTACTGTTTATTATCTATAGTCACTTCACCCCATCCCAAATTACCTCAACTAACCTGTACTACTGTTTATTATCTATAGTCACTTCACCCCATCCCAGATTACCTCAACTAACCTGTACTACTGTTTATTATCTATAGTCACTTCACCCCATCCCAGATTACCTCAACTAACCTGTACTACTGTTTATTATCTATAGTCACTTCACCCCATCCCAGATTACCTCAACTAACCTGTACTACTGTTTATTATCTATAGTCACTTCACCCCATCCCAGATTACCTCAACTAACCTGTACTACTGTTTATTATCTATAGTCACTTCACCCCATCCCAGATTACCTCAACTAACCTGTACTACTGTTTATTATCTATAGTCACTTCACCCCATCCCAGATTACCTCAACTAACCTGTACTACTGTTTATTATCTATAGTCACTTCACCCCATCCCAGATTACCTCAACTAACCTGTACTACTGTTTATTATCTATAGTCACTTCACCCCATCCCAGATTACCTCAACTAACCTGTACTACTGTTTATTATCTATAGTCACTTCACCCCATCCCAAATTACCTCAACTAACCTGTACTACTGTTTATTATCTATAGTCACTTCACCCCATCCCAAATTACCTCAACTAACCTGTACTACTGTTTATTATCTATAGTCACTTCACCCCATCCCAAATTACCTCAACTAACCTGTACTACTGTTTATTATCTATAGTCACTTCACCCCATCCCAGATTACCTCAACTAACCTGTACTACTGTTTATTATCTATAGTCACTTCACCCCATCCCAGATTACCTCAACTAACCTGTACTACTGTTTATTATCTATAGTCACTTCACCCCATCCCAAATTACCTCAACTAACCTGTACTACTGTTTATCATCTATAGTCACTTCACCCCATCCCAAATTACCTCAACTAACCTGTACTACTGTTTATTATCTATAGTCACTTCACCCCATCCCAAATTACCTCAACTAACCTGTACTACTGTTTATTATCTATAGTCACTTCACCCCATCCCAAATTACCTCAACTAACCTGTACTACTGTTTATTATCTATAGTCACTTCACCCCATCCCAAATTACCTCAACTAACCTGTACTACTGTTTATTATCTATAGTCACTTCACCCCATCCCAGATTACCTCAACTAACCTGTACTACTGTTTATTATCTATAGTCACTTCACCCCATCCCAAATTACCTCAACTAACCTGTACTACTGTTTATTATCTATAGTCACTTCACCCCATCCCAGATTACCTCAACTAACCTGTACTACTGTTTATTATCTATAGTCACTTCACCCCATCCCAGATTACCTCAACTAACCTGTACTACTGTTTATTATCTATAGTCACTTCACCCCATCCCAGATTACCTCAACTAACCTGTACTACTGTTTATTATCTATAGTCACTTCACCCCATCCCAGATTACCTCAACTAACCTGTACTACTGTTTATTATCTATAGTCACTTCACCCCATCCCAGATTACCTCAACTAACCTGTACTACTGTTAATTATCTATAGTCACTTCACCCCATCCCAGATTACCTCAACTAACCTGTACTACTGTTTATTATCTATAGTCACTTCACCCCATCCCAGATTACCTCAACTAACCTGTACTACTGTTTATTATCTATAGTCACTTCACCCCATCCCAAATTACCTCAACTAACCTGTACTACTGTTTATTATCTATAGTCACTTCACCCCATCCCAGATTACCTCAACTAACCTGTACTACTGTTTATTATCTATAGTCACTTCACCCCATCCCAGATTACCTCAACTAACCTGTGCTACTGTTTATTATCTATAGTCACTTCACCCCATCCCAGATTACCTCAACTAACCTGTACTACTGTTTATTATCTATAGTCACTTCACCCCATCCCAGATTACCTCAACTAACCTGTACTACTGTTTATTATCTATAGTCACTTCAACCCATCCCAGATTACCTCAACTAACCTGTACTACTGTTTATTATCTATAGTCACTTCACCCCATCCCAGATTACCTCAACTAACCTGTACTACTGTTTATTATCTATAGTCACTTCACCCCATCCCAGATTACCTCAACTAACCTGTACTACTGTTTATTATCTATAGTCACTTCACCCCATCCCAGATTACCTCAACTAACCTGTACTACTGTGTATTATCTATAGTCACTTCACCCCATCCCAGATTACCTCAACTAACCTGTACTACTGTTTATTATCTATAGTCACTTCACCCCATCCCGGATTACCTCAACTAACCTGTACTACTGTTTATTATCTATAGTCACTTCACCCCATCCCAGATTGCCTCAACTAACCTGCACTACTGTTTATTATCTATAGTCACTTCACCCCATCCCAGATTGCCTCAACTAACCTGTACTACTGTTTATTATCTATAGTCACTTCACCCCATCCCAGATTACCTCAACTAACCTGTACTACTGTTTATTATCTATAGTCACTTCACCCCATCCCAAATTACCTCAACTAACCTGTACTACTGTTTATTATCTATAGTCACTTCACCCCATCCCAGATTACCTCAACTAACCTGTACTACTGTTTATTATCTATAGTCACTTCACCCCATCCCAGATTACCTCAACTAACCTGTACTACTGTTTATTATCTATAGTCACTTCACCCCATCCCAGATTACCTCAACTAACCTGTACTACTGTTTATTATCTATAGTCACTTCACCCCATCCCAAATTACCTCAACTAACCTGTACTACTGTTTATTATCTATAGTCACTTCACCCCATCCCAAATTACCTCAACTAACCTGTACTACTGTTTATTATCTATAGTCACTTCACCCCATCCCAGATTACCTCAACTAACCTGTACTACTGTTTATTATCTATAGTCACTTCACCCCATCCCAGATTACCTCAACTAACCTGTACTACTGTTTATTATCTATAGTCACTTCACCCCATCCCAGATTACCTCAACTAACCTGTACTACTGTTTATTATCTATAGTCACTTCACCCCATCCCAGATTACCTCAACTAACCTGTACTACTGTTTATTATCTATAGTCACTTCACCCCATCCCAGATTACCTCAACTAACCTGTACTACTGTTTATTATCTATAGTCACTTCACCCCATCCCAGATTACCTCAACTAACCTGTACTACTGTTTATTATCTATAGTCACTTCACCCCATCCCAAATTACCTCAACTAACCTGTACTACTGTTTATTATCTATAGTCACTTCACCCCATCCCAGATTACCTCAACTAACCTGTACTACTGTTTATTATCTATAGTCACTTCACCCCATCCCAGATTACCTCAACTAACCTGTACTACTGTTTATTATCTATAGTCACTTCACCCCATCCCAGATTGCCTCAACTAACCTGTACTACTGTTTATTATCTATAGTCACTTCACCCCATCCCAGATTACCTCAACTAACCTGTACTACTGTTTATTATCTATAGTCACTTCACCCCATCCCAGATTACCTCAACTAACCTGTACTACTGTTTATTATCTATAGTCACTTCACCCCATCCCAGATTGCCTCAACTAACCTGTACTACTGTTTATTATCTATAGTCACTTCACCCCATCCCAAATTACCTCAACTAACCTGTACTACTGTTTATTATCTATAGTCACTTCACCCCATCCCAGATTACCTCAACTAACCTGTACTACTGTTTATTATCTATAGTCACTTCACCCCATCCCAGATTGCCTCAACTAACCTGTGCTACTGTTTATTATCTATAGTCACTTCACCCCATCCCAAATGACCTCAACTAACCTGTACTACTGTTTATTATCTATAGTCACTTCACCCCATCCCAGATTACCTCAACTAACCTGTACTACTGTTTATTATCTATAGTCACTTCACCCCATCCCAGATTGCCTCAACTAACCTGTACTACTGTTTATTATCTATAGTCACTTCACCCCATCCCAGATTGCCTCAACTAACCTGTACTACTGTTTATTATCTATAGTCACTTCACCCCATCCCAAATTACCTCAACTAACCTGTGCTACTGTTTATTATCTATAGTCACTTCACCCCATCCCAGATTACCTCAACTAACCTGTACTACTGTTTATTATCTATAGTCACTTCACCCCATCCCAGATTACCTCAACTAACCTGTACTACTGTTTATTATCTATAGTCACTTCACCCCATCCCAGATTGCCTCAACTAACCTGTACTACTGTTTATTATCTATAGTCACTTCACCCAATCCCAGATAGCCTCAACTAACCTGTACTACTGTTTATTATCTATAGTCACTTCACCCCATCCCAGATTACCTCAACTAACCTGTACTACTGTTTATTATCTATAGTCACTTCACCCCATCCCAAATTACCTCAACTAACCTGTGCTACTGTTTATTATCTATAGTCACTTCACCCCATCCCAGATTACCTCAACTAACCTGTACTACTGTTTATTATCTATAGTCACTTCACCCCATCCCAGATTGCCTCAACTAACCTGTACTACTGTTTATTATCTATAGTCACTTCACCCCATCCCAGATTACCTCAACTAACCTGTACTACTGTTTATTATCTATAGTCACTTCACCCCATCCCAGATTACCTCAACTAACCTGTACTACTGTTTATTATCTATAGTCACTTCACCCCATCCCAGATTACCTCAACTAACCTGTACTACTGTTTATTATCTATAGTCACTTCACCCCATCCCAAATTACCTCAACTAACCTGTACTACTGTTTATTATCTATAGTCACTTCACCCCATCCCAGATTACCTCAACTAACCTGTACTACTGTTTATTATCTATAGTCACTTCACCCCATCCCAGATTGCCTCCTGTATATAGCCTTGTTATTGTTATTCTTATTATTTTTTTACTTTAGTTTATTCAGTCAATATTTTCTTAACTCTCTGTTCCTCTCCTCTCTTCTGTTCCTCTCCACTCCTCTGTTCCTCTCCTCTCCTCTGTTACTCTCCTCTCCTCTGTTACTCTCCTCTCCTCTGTTACTCTCCTCTCCTCTGTTCCTCTCCTCTCCTCTGTTACTCTCCTCTCTTCTGTTCCTCTCCTCTCCTCTGTTCCTCTCCTCTCTTCTGTTCCTCTCCTCTCCTCTATTCCTCTCCTCTGTTCCTCTCTGTTCCTCTCCTCTCCTCTGTTCCTCTCCTCTCCTCTATTCCTCTCCTCTCCTCTATTCCTCTCCTCTCCTCTGTTCCTCTCTGTTCCTCTCCTCTCCTCTGTTCCTCTCCTCTCCTCTGTTCCTCTCCTCTCCTCTGTTCCTCTCCTCTCCTCTGTTACTCTCCTCTCCTCTGTTCCTCTCCTCTCCTCTCCTCTGTTCCTCTCCTCTGTTCCTCTCCTCTCCTCTGTTCCTCTCCTCTCCTCCATTCCTCTCTGTTCCTCTCCTCTGTGCCTCTCCTCTCCTCTGTTCCTCTCCTCTCCTCTGTTCCTCTCCTCTCCTCTGTTACTCTCCTCTGTTCCTCTCCTCTCCTCTGTTTCTCTCCTCTCCTCTGTTCCTCTCCTCTCCTCTGTTCCTCTCCTCTCCTCTGTTCCTCTCCTCTTCTCTGTTCCTCTCCTCTCCTCTGTTCCTCTCCTCTCCTCTGTTCCTCTCCTCTCCTCTGTTCCTCTCCTCTCCTCTGTTTCTCTCCTCTCCTCTGTTCCTCTCCTCTCCTCTGTTCCTCTCCTCTCCTCTGTTCCTCTCCTCTTCTCTGTTCCTCTCCTCTCCTCTGTTCCTCTCCTCTCCTCTGTTCCTCTGTTCCTCTCCTCTCCTCTATTGCTCTCATCTCCTCTGTTCCTCTCCTCTCCCCTATTCCTCTCCTCTCCTCTGTTCCTCTCCTCTGTTCCTCTCCTCTCCTCTGTTCCTCTCCTCTCCTCTGTTCCTCTCCTCTCCTCTCCTCTGTTCCTCTCCACTCCTCTGTTCCTCTCCACTCCTCTGTTCCTCTCCACTCCTCTGTTCCTCTCCTCTCCTCTGTTCCTCTCCTCTGTTCCTCTCCTCTCCTCTGTTCCTCTCCTCTGTTCCTCTCCTCTCCTCCTCTCCTCTATTCCTCTCCTCTCCTCTGTTCCTCTCCTCTGTTCCTCTCCTCTCCTCTATTCCTCTCCTCTATTCCTCTCCTCTCCTCTGTTCCTCTCCTCTCCTCTATTCCTCTCCTCTCCTCTGTTCCTCTCCTCTCCTCTATTGCTCTCATCTCCTCTGTTCCTCTCCTCTCCTCTATTCCTCTCCTCTCCTCTGTTCCTCTCCTCTGTTCCTCTCCTCTCCTCTGTTCCTCTCCTCTCCTCTGTTCCTCTCCACTCCTCTGTTCCTCTCCACTCCTCTGTTCCTCTCCACTCCTCTGTTCCTCTCCTCTCCTCTGTTCCTCTCCACTCCTCTGTTCCTTTCCACTCCTCTGTTCCTCTCCTCTCCTCTGTTCCTCTCCTCTCCTCTGTTCCTCTCATCTGTTCCTCTCCACTCCTCTGTTCCTCTCCTCTCCACTGTTCCTCTCCTCTCCTCTGTTCCTCTGCTCTCATCTATTCCTTTCTGTTCTCTTCTCTCTATTCCTCTCCACTCCGATGTTCCTCTCCCCTTCGATGTTCCTCACCTCTCTCTCCTCCCCCTGTCCCTCTCTGAGGTTGTAGCAGAGAGATGACTGGGATCAAGCTGTTCAGGCTAAATTGGTAATTCATCAACAAAGCGAACGGAGAACGTGCAGAATGATATGATTTCTCCAATGTGTTGTTAATTGATGATTTTTCAGTGTGCCTGTGAATCTAATTGAAAGGGGAGTCTGTGTGTGACTGTGAGGAACTTTCAGTTGTTCTGTCTCTGAGTGGGAGCAGCCAGCCTGCTCTCCAGGAGGTCTCAGGTGGTTTCTTCTCCTCGCACCCCGTCTCTCCCCCTCCACCCGCTCCTCTCTCTCTCTCCCTCCACCCCCTCCTCTCTCCCCCCATGGTTTCCTCTCCTCTCATTATTCTGAAACCCCACCTCTTCAAAGAGTATCTGGAATAATCTCCCTCCACTGCCCGCACCCCGTCTCTCCCTCCCCTTTCGTGAACTAACACTTGACTCTTTACCTTTTACTAACTCTGACTTTGCTGATAGCTATTTTGAGTTTGAGTTAATTTATTCTTGCTCACAGATAAATAGGAAAATATGCATAATTTACATGACTAAAAATGTAACAAAAAAGCACTCCTGTAAAAACCACAGCACATAATAGGGTTAGGGTTAGGGGTTAGGGGTTAGGGTTAGGGGTTAGGGGTTAGGGTTAGGGGTTAGGGGTTAGGGTTAGGGGTTAGGGGTTAGGGTTAGGGGTTAGGGTTAGGGTTATACATGAATACAACACTGAATACCTTAAACATCACAGGATGAGCGTTATTATACAGTCTGACAGCAGGTAGTTATTATACAGTCTGACAGCAGGTAGAGTTATTATACAGTCTGACAGCAGGTAGTTATTATACAGTCTGACAGCAGGTAGAGTTATTATACAGTCTGACAGCAGGTAGTTATTATACAGTCTGACAGCAGGTAGTTATTATACAGTCTGACAGCAGGTAGTTATTATACAGTCTGACAGCAGGTAGTTATTATACAGTCTGACAGCAGGTAGTTATTATACAGTCTGACAGCAGGTAGTTATTATACAGTCTGACAGCAGGTAGAGTTATTATACAGTCTGACAGCAGGTAGTTATTATACAGTCTGACAGCAGGTAGTTATTATACAGTCTGACAGCAGGTAGTTATTATACAGTCTGACAGCAGGTAGTTATTATACAGTCTGACAGCAGGTAGTTATTATACAGTCTGACAGCAGGTAGTTATTATACAGTCTGACAGCAGGTAGTTATTATACAGTCTGACAGCAGGTAGTTATTATACAGTCTGACAGCAGGTAGTTATTATACAGTCTGACAGCAGGTAGAGTTATTATACAGTCTGACAGCAGGTAGAGTTATTATACAGTCTGACAGCAGGTAGTTATTATACAGTCTGACAGCAGGTAGAGTTATTATACAGTCTGACAGCAGGTAGAGTTATTATACAGTCTGACAGCAGGTAGTTATTATACAGTCTGACAGCAGGTAGTTATTATACAGTCTGACAGCAGGTAGAGTTATTATACAGTCTGACAGCAGGTAGAGTTATTATACAGTCTGACAGCAGGTAGTTATTATACAGTCTGACAGCAGGTAGTTATTATATAGTCTGACAGCAGGTAGAGTTATTATACAGTCTGACAGCAGGTAGTTATTATACAGTCTGACAGCAGGTAGAGTTATTATACAGTCTGACAGCAGGTAGTTATTATACAGTCTGACAGCAGGTAGTTATTATACAGTCTGACAGCAGGTAGTTATTATACAGTCTGACAGCAGGTAGTTATTATACAGTCTGACAGCAGGTAGTTATTATACAGTCTGACAGCAGGTAGTTATTATACAGTCTGACAGCAGGTAGTTATTATACAGTCTGACAGCAGGTAGTTATTATACAGTCTGACAGCAGGTAGTTATTATACAGTCTGACAGCAGGTAGTTATTATACAGTCTGACAGCAGGTAGAGTTATTATACAGTCTGACAGCAGGTAGAGTTATTATACAGTCTGACAGCAGGTAGTTATTATACAGTCTGACAGCAGGTAGTTATTATACAGTCTGACAGCAGGTAGTTATTATACAGTCTGACAGCAGGTAGTTATTATACAGTCTGACAGCAGGTAGAGTTATTATACAGTCTGACAGCAGGTAGTTATTATACAGTCTGACAGCAGGTAGTTATTATACAGTCTGACAGCAGGTAGTTATTATACAGTCTGACAGCAGGTAGTTATTATACAGTCTGACAGCAGGTAGTTATTATACAGTCTGACAGCAGGTAGTTATTATACAGTCTGACAGCAGGTAGAGTTATTATACAGTCTGACAGCAGGTAGTTATTATAGAGTCTGACGGCAGGTAGTTATTATACAGTCTGACAGCAGGTAGTTATTATACAGTCTGGCAGCAGGTAGTTATTATACAGTCTGACAGCAGGTAGTTATTATACAGTCTGACAGCAGGTAGTTATTATACAGTCTGACAGCAGGTAGTTATTATACAGTCTGACAGCAGGTAGTTATTATACAGTCTGACAGCAGGTAGTTATTATACAGTCTGACAGCAGGTAGTTATTATACAGTCTGACAGCAGGTAGTTATTATACAGTCTGACAGCAGGTAGAGTTATTATACAGTCTGACAGCAGGTAGTTATTATACAGTCTGACAGCAGGTAGTTATTATACAGTCTGACAGCAGGTAGTTATTATACAGTCTGACAGCAGGTAGTTATTATACAGTCTGACAGCAGGTAGTTATTATACAGTCTGACAGCAGGTAGTTATTATACAGTCTGACAGTAGGTAGTTATTATACAGAAACAGGCCAGGTTCAATAAGACTTATTATTACAGTAGAGAAAACAGGCCAGGTTCAATCAGATGGACTGTGTGATACAGCAGGACTTCACCCCTCCTCACTAACCTTCAGCCCTCCTCACCCGTCCTCCCTCCCCCGCCCTCATTCATTTAACAGACCTGTGTGTGTGTGTCCATATGGGTTTAATCATGGCTGACGCCAGCTCAGTGAACAGAACAGCAGGTTAACAACCTGAACCTGCAGGAAAACACACCAAGGTCACAGAGCTCTGTACTCTCTATTCAAAACTCAAACATGCGTCCCAAATGGCTCCCTATACCCTACATAGTGCACTGCCTTTGACCAGTGCATGCATAAGCAATAGTGTGTAATTTAGGAGACAGCCATGTTCCCAGCCCGTCTACCCACAGGCCTCAGGGGGGGCAGGGTAGCCTAGTGGTTAGAGGACTAGTAACAGGCCTCAGGGGGGGCAGGGTAGCCTAGTGGTTAGAGGACTAGTAACAGGCCTCAGGGGGGGCAGGGTAGCCTAGTGGCTGGAGGACTAGTAACAGGCCTCAGGGGGGGCAGGGTAGCCTAGTGGTTAGAGGACTAGCAACAGGCCTCAGGGGGGGCAGGGTAGCCTAGTGGTTAGAGGACTAGTAACAGGCCTCAGGGGGCGCAGGGTAGCCTAGTGGTTAGAGGACTAGTAACAGGCCGCAGGGCTTAGTGCAAGACGGGATAAATATCTCCTCTAACAGAGAGACCAGCCATCCATCAGACTATTTATCATGCCAGGGATATCTGACCGGGAGATCTGACCGGGATATCTGACTGGGATATCTGACCGGGATATCTGACCGGGAGATCTGACCGGGAGATCTGACCGGTATATCTGACCGGGATATCTGACCGGGAAATCTGACCGTGGTAGAAGTTTCCTTTCCTGCTGGGTAGGGTCAACATAGGATTTACTGAAGAAAATTATCAGAACAATTTTTGTACATTAACATACCTGAACATAACACTACATATCACTGTCATAGTAAAGATATACCAGGACATGTCATAACACTACATATCACTGTCATAGTAAAGATATACCAGGACATGTCATAACACTACATATCACTGTCATAGTAAAGATATACCATGACATGTCATAACACTACATATCACTGTCATAGTAAAGATATACCAGGACATGTCATAACACTACATATCACTGTCATAGTAAAGATATACCATGACATGTCATAACACTACATATCACTGTCATAGTAAAGATATACCATGACATGTCATAACACTACATATCACTGTCATAGCAAAGATATACCATGACATGTCATAACACTACATATCACTGTCATAGTAAAGATATACCATGACATGTCATAACACTACATATCACTGTCATAGCAAAGATATACCATGACATTATGTCATAACACTACATATCACTGTCATAGTAAAGATATACCATGACATGTCATAACACTACATATCACTGTCATAGTAAAGATATACCATGACATTATGTCATAACACTACATATCACTGTCATAGTAAAGATATACCATGACATGTCATAACACTACATATCACTGTCATAGTAAAGATATACCATGACATCATTTCATAACACAACATTTCACTGTCATAGTAAAGATATACCATGACATTATGTCATAACACTACATATCACTGTCATAGTAAAGATATACCATGACATTATGTCATAACACTACATATCACTGTCATAGTAAAGATATACCAGGACATGTCATAACACTACATATCACTGTCATAGTAAAGATATACCATGACATGTCATAACACTACATATCACTGTCATAGTAAAGATATACCATGACATTATGTCATAACACTACATATCACTGTCATAGTAAAGATATACCAGGACATGTCATAACACTACATATCACTGTCATAGTAAAGATATACCATGACATGTCATAACACTACATATCACTGTCATAGTAAAGATATACCTCAACACTCTGTCATAACACTACATATCACTGTCATAGTAAAGATATACCATGACATCATTTCATAACACAACATATCACTGTCATAGTAAAGATATACCATGACATTATGTCATAACACTACATATGTCATAGTAAAGACATACCAACAGTCATGACAGCATATGTCAACAGACTTAAAACAGGCATGACACAACCTGTTACATAGCAGCAGTTGGTTTGTCAAACAGCTGTTTAACACAGGCGTTTCTGTCGCTGTCGGAGGACTCAAAACAAACATTTCAGTGTTTACAACAACGAGAGAATCTGCCAGGACTGAACGGGAGATCCGAGCAGCATTAAGTTCCGTTTTTTGGGGGCTTTTCACCACCGGTTATTTGGACCTATCAGGATTGGGCGAAGGCGGTGCTTTAAACTGCCTTCGCCTCGAGTCCTTGGCCCGTGTACCAAAAAATGGATCGTAAGGGAACGGGGGCTTTGGCTGAGAGTTTCATTTTTGCGAGGGCGGAGAGAGAGGAGTTTTTTTACCGGAACTCTCAATTTCTATCACGTATGAACACAGACGTTAATCGCGCAGCTGACCAAATAACGCAAGATTATTCTTCTGGATTAACGGAGATTAAAACGAAGCAGATAATGAGCTTTTTCCTCAAACCAAACATCAAAGAAACGTTGGGTGGCACGGCGGCCTTTTTCTCGCCAGGGCTGAGCTAATCTCCTCATTAGCATTATTAGCATGGCCAACCCACAACCAGCAACGCATTAGCATTATTAGCATGGCCAAGCCACAACCAGCAACGCATTAGCATTATTAGCATTACCAATCCACTACCAGCAATACATTAGCATTATTAGCATAGCCAACCCACAACCAGGAAGACATTAGCATTATTAGCATGGAGCTGGAGAGGATGGCGTTTTACGTGCTCCCAACCAACTGTGCTGTTTTATTTGATTTTTAGCTGTTTGCAACTTATTTTGATCTGCTACGTTGATCCTCAACACTGGGGTCCTTCAGGGGTGTGTACTTAGTCCCCTCCTGTACTCCCTGTTCACCCACGACTGCGTGACCAAACATGACTCCAATTCCATCATTATGTTGGCTGATGACACAACAGTGTCAGTGATCACCGACAACGATGAGACGGCCTATAGGGGGATCTACCACGGTCCAAACACACCAAGACAGTCATGAAGAGGGCATTACGACACCTTTTCTCCCTCAGGAGACTGAAAATATTTGGCATGGGTCCCCCAGATCCTCAAAAAGTTCTACAGCTGCACCATCGAGAGCATCCTGACCGGTTGCATCACCGCCTGGTATGGCAGCTGCTCGGCATCTGACCGTGAGGCGCTACAGAGGGTAGAGCGTACGGCCCAGTACATCACTGGAGCCAAGCTTCCAGGACCTATGTAATAGGTGGTGTCAGAGGAAAGCCCCAAAAATGGTCCGATTCAAAACCGGTACCCGTAAATGTAAATAGCCTCGTCGTTGTTATTTTATTCTGTTATTTTTTAGTTTATTTGGTAAATATTTTCTCTTCTTGAACTGCACTGTTGGTTAAGGGCTTGTCAGTCAGCATTTCACAGGAAGGTCTACACTGTTGGTTAAGGGCTTGTCAGTCAGCATTTCACAGTAAGGTCTACACTGTTGGTTAAGGGCTTGTCAGTCAGCATTTCACAGGAAGGTCTACACTGTTGGTTAAGGGCTTGTCAGTCAGCATTTCACAGTAAGGTCTACACTGTTGGTTAAGGGCTTGTCAGTCAGCATTTCACAGGAAGGTCTACACTGTTGGTTAAGGGCTTGTCAGTCAGCATTTCACAGTAAGGTCTACACTGTTGGTTAAGGGCTTGTCAGTCAGCATTTCACAGTAAGGTCTACACTGTTGGTTAAGGGCTTGTCAGTCAGCATTTCACAGTAAGGTCTACACTGTTGGTTAAGGGCTTGTCAGTCAGCATTTCACAGTAAGGTCTACACTGTTGGTTAAGGGCTTGTCAGTCAGCATTTCACAGTAAGGTCTACACTGTTGGTTAAGGGCTTGTCAATCAGCATTTCACAGTAAGGTCTACACTGTTGGTTAAGGGCTTGTCAGTCAGCATTTCACAGGAAGGTCTACACTGTTGGTTAAGGGCTTGTCAGTCAGCATTTCACAGTAAGGTCTACACTGTTGGTTAAGGGCTTGTCAGTCAGCATTTCACAGTAAGGTCTACACTGTTGGTTAAGGGCTTGTCAGTCAGCATTTCACAGGAAGGTCTATACTGTTGGTTAAGGGCTTGTCAGTCAGCATTTCACAGTAAGGTCTACACTGTTGGTTAAGGGCTTGTCAGTCAGCATTTCACAGTAAGGTCTACACTGTTGGTTAAGGGCTTGTCAGTCAGCATTTCACAGTAAGGTCTACACTGTTGGTTAAGGGCTTGTCAGTCAGCATTTCACAGTAAGGTCTACACTGTTGGTTAAGGGCTTGTCAGTCAGCATTTCACAGTAAGGTCTACACTGTTGGTTAAGGGCTTGTCAGTCAGCATTTCACAGTAAGGTCTACACTGTTGGTTAAGGGCTTGTCAGTCAGCATTTCACAGTAAGGTCTACACTGTTGGTTAAGGGCTTGTCAGTAAACATTTCACAGTAAAGTCTACACTGTATTCGGAGCAAGTGACAAATAAAGTTTGGATTTGATCCGAACCTACAACCAGACAACACATTATCATTATTAACATAAGGACTGGGAGCTGGGCTCTGAACAGCTGATTCCCTTCCCTTTAACCTTCCACATTAAAACACATGGCTCTCTGGCCTACGTCCCAAACGATACCCTAGTCATCAACAGTCCACTACTTCTGTAGTGCACTATATAGTAAATAGGGTGCTCTTTGGGATGCAGAGAGACAGAGAGACAGGCAGGGTGCTAATTCTCTGGGATATCACACAGAGAAAGAGAGAGGGAGAGGAGAGAGACAGAGAGAGAGAGAAAGAGACAGGGAGAGGAGAGAGACACAGAGAGAGAGAGAGAGAGAGAGAGAGACAGGCAGGGTGCTATTTCCATGGGATATCACACAGAGAAAGAGAGAGAGAGGAGAGAGACAGAGAGAGAGAGAGACAGAAAGAGAGAGAGAGAGAGAGACAGAAAGAGAGAGAGAGGAGAGAGAGAAAGAGACAGAGAGAGAGAGAGAGAAGAGAGAGACAGAGAGAGAGAGAGACAGAGAGAGACAGAGAGAGACAGAGACAGAGACAGAGAGAGAGAGAGAGAGAGAGAGAGAGACAGAGAGAGAGACAGAGAGAGAGAGAGACAGAGAGAGACTTGGCTATTTAACAAGAAAAGAGATCTGGACACATGGAACCTGTTGTTGATGACACAACACCTGACTTGTTACAGGTGAATGAAATGACAAAATGTGTCGATTTTGTGTCAAACCTCTAAGTGAAGGTCAGATCCCGCTATACAGGGTCAGTGAAGGTCATCTCCCGCTATACAGGGTCAGTGAAGGTCATAGCCCATCATACAGGGCCAGTGAAGGTCATCTCCCACTATACAGGGTCAGTGAAGGTCATCTCCCACTATACAGGGTCAGTGAAGGTCACCTCCCACTATACAGGGTCAGTGAAGGTCAGATCCCAATATACAGGGTCAGTGAAGGTCCTCTCCCACTATACAGGGTCAGTGAAGGTCATCTCCCACTATACAGGGTCAGTGAAGGTCACCTCCCACTATACAGGGTCAGTGAAGGTCAGATCCCACTATACAGGGTCAGTGAAGGTCCTCTCCCACTACACAGGGTCAGTGAAGGTCCTCTCCCACTATACAGGGTCAGTGTAGGTCAGATCCCACTATACAGGGTCAGTGAAGGTCATCGCCCACTATACAGGGTCAGTGAAGGTCATCTCCATCTATACAGGGTCAGTGAAGGTCATCTCCCCCTATACAGGGCCAGTGAAGGACATATCCCACTATACAGGGTTAGGGAAGGTGACCTCCCACTATCCATGGTCAGTGAAGAACATCTCCCAATATACCGGGTCAGTGAAGGTGACCTCCCACTATACAGGGTCAGTGAAGGTGACCTCCCCCTAAACAGGGTCAGTGAAGGTGACCTCCCACTATACAGGGTCAATGAAGGACATCTCCCAATATACAAGGTCAGTGAAGGTGACCTCCCACTATACAGGGTCAGGGAAGGTGAACTCCCACTATACAGGGTCAGTGAAGGTGACCTCCCACTATACAGGGTCAGTGAAGGTGACCTCCCACTATACAGGGTCAGGGAAGGTGACCTCCCACTATACAGGGTCAGGGAAGGTGACCTCCCACTATACAGGGTCAGTGAAGGTGACCTCCCACTATACAGGGTCAGTGAAGGTGACCTCCCACTATACAGGGTCAGGGAAGGTGACCTCCCACTATACAGGGTCAGTGAAGGTCATCTCCCACTATACAGGGTCAGTGAAGGTCATCTCCCACTATACAGGGTCAGTGAAGGTGACCTCCCACTATACAGGGTCAGTGAAGGTCATCTCCCACTATACAGGGTCAGTGAAGGTGACCTCCCACTATACAGGGTCAGTGAAGGTCATCTCCCACTATACAGGGTCAGTGAAGGTGACCTCCCACTATACAGACAGGGTCAGTGAAGGTCATCTCCCACTATACAGGGTCAGTGAAGGTGACCTCCCACTATACAGGGTCAGTGAAGGTGACCTCCCACTATACAGGGTCAGTGAAGGTGATCTCCCACTATACAGGGTCAGTGAAGGTCATCTCCCACTATACAGGGTCAGTGAAGGTGACCTCCCACTATACAGGGTCAGTGAAGGTGACCTCCCACTATACAGGGTCAGTGAAGGTCATCTCCCACTATACAGGGTCAGTGAAGGTGACCTCCCACTTTACAGGGTCAGTGAAGGTGACCTCCCACTATACAGGGTCAGTGAAGGTGACCTCCCACTATACAGGGTCAGTGAAGGTCATCTCCCACTATACAGGGTCAGTGAAGGTGACCTCCCACTATACAGGGTCAGTGAAGGTCATCTCCCACTATACAGGGTCAGGGAAGGTGACCTCCCACTATACAGGGTCAGTGAAGGTCATCTCCCACTATACAGGGTCAGGGAAGGTGACCTCCCACTATACAGGGTCAGTGAAGGTCATCTCCCACTATACAGGGTCAGTGAAGGTCATCTCCCACTATACAGGGTCAGTGAAGGTGACCTCCCACTATACAGGGTCAGTGAAGGTGACCTCCCACTATACAGGGTCAGTGAAGGTGACCTCCCACTATACAGGGTCAGTGAAGGTCATCTCCCACTATACAGGGTCAGTGAAGGTGACCTCCCACTATACAGGGTCAGTGAAGGTCATCTCCCACTATACAGGGTCAGTGAAGGTGACCTCCCACTATACAGGGTCAGTGAAGGTGACCTCCCACTATACAGGGTCAGTGAAGGTGACCTCCCACTATACAGGGTCAGTGAAGGCCATCTCCCACTATACAGGGTCAGTGAAGGTGACCTCCCACTATACAGGGTCAGTGAAGGTCATCTCCCACTATACAGGGTCAGTGAAGGTGACCTCCCACTATACAGGGTCAGGGAAGGTGACCTCCCACCATACAGGGTCAGTGAAGGTCATCTCCCACTATACAGGGTCAGTGAAGGTCATCTCCCACTATACAGGGTCAGTGAAGGTCAGATCCCACTATACAGGGTCAGTGAAGGTGACCTTCCACTATACAGGGTCAGTGAAGGTGACCTCCCACTATACAGGGTCAGTGAAGGTCATCTCCCACTATACAGGGTCAGTGAAGGTCAGAGATGTTTTCAGTCTGACTCCTAATAGGATGAAATAACAACCAGTTCAGAGTCTCTGCCTGCCCAAGAGGCCTTGATCACAGCAGGTTTTTATTTATTTGTACTCTTTTCTACATTGTAGAATAACAGTGAAGACGTCAGAACTGTGAAATAACACACATGGAATCATTTAGTAACTATTAAAAAAAAAGTGTTAAAGAAATCAAAATATATTTTATATTTGAGATTCTTCCAAGTAGCCACTCTTTGCCTTGATGACAGCTTTCCACACTCTTGGCATTCTCTCAACCAGCTTCGTGAGGTAGTCATCTGGAATTTCAATTAACAGGTGTGCCTTGTTAAAAGTTCATGTATGGAATTTCTTTCCTTCTTACTGAGTTTGAGCCAATCAGTTGTGTTGTGACCAAGTCCATATTATGGCAAGAACAGCTCAAATAAGCAAAGAGAAACGACAGTCCATCATTACTATAAGACATGAAGGTCAGTCCATCATTACTATAAGACATGAAGGTCAGTCCATCATTACTATAAGACATGAAGGTCAGTCCATTATTACTATAAGACATGAAGGTCAGTCAATACGGAACATTTCAAGAACTTTGAAAGGTTCTTCAAGTGCAGTCGCAAAAACCATCAAGCGCTATGATGAAACTGACTCTCATGAGGACCGCCACAGGAAAGGAAGACCCAGAGTTCCCTCTGCTGCAGAGGATAAGTTCATTAGAGTTACCAGCCTCAAAAATTGCAGCCCACATAAATGCTTCACAGAGTTCAAGTAACAGACACATCTCAACATCAACTGTTCACAGGAGACCGCGTGAATCAGGCCTTCATGGTCAAATTGCTGTAAAGAAACCACTACTAAAGGACACCAATAAGAAGAGACTTGCTTGGGCCAAGAAACCCGAGCAGTGGACATTAGACCGGTGGAAACCTGTCCTTTGGTCTGATGAGCCCAAACTTGAGATTTTTTGGTTCAAACCGTCGTGTCTTTGTAGTACACACTACTACATGAAAAGGATCTGACACAGGGTTGGGTGGTCGTATAACGTTATGATTCTGACAGACCAGACCAGGGTGGTCGTATAACGTTATGATTCTGACAGACCAGACCAGGGTGGTCGTATAACGTTATGATTCTGACAGACCAGACCAGGGTGGTCGTATAACGTTATGATTCTGACAACCAGACCAGGGTGGTAGTATAACATTATGATTCTGACAGACCAGACCAGGGTGGTAGTATAACGTTATGATTCTGACAACCAGACCAGGGTGGTAGTATAACATTATGATTCTGACAGACCAGACCAGGGTGGTAGTATAACATTATGATTCTGACAGACCAGACCAGGGTGGTCGTATAACGTTATGATTCTGACAGACCAGGGTGGTAGTCTAACATTATGATTCTGACAGACCAGACCAGGGTGGTCGTATAAAGTTATGATTCTGACAGACCAGACCAGGGTGGTAGTATAACATTATGATTCTGACAGACCAGGGTGGTCGTATAACGTTATGATTCTGACAGACCAGGGTGGTAGTATAACGTTATGATTCTGACAGACCAGGGTGGTAGTATAACGTTATGATTCTGACAGACCAGGGTGGTAGTATAACGTTATGATTCTGACAGACCAGGGTGGTAGTATAACGTTATGATTCTGACAGACCAGACCAGGGTGGTAGTATAACGTTATGATTCTGACAGACCAGGGTGGTAGTATAACGTTGTGATTCTGACAGACCAGACCAGGGTGGTAGTATAACGTTATGATTCTGACAGACCAGGGTGGTAGTATAACGTTATGATTCTGACAGACCAGACCAGGGTGGTTGTATAACGTTATGATAGTAGTGCACTATGTAGGGAATAGGGTGCCATTTGGTCTAAAGTAGTGCACTATATAGGGAATAGGGTGCCATTTGGTCTAAAGTAGTGCACTATGTAGGGAATAGGGTGTCATTTGGTCTAAAGTAGTGCACTATGTAGGGAATAGGGTGTCATTTGGGATCTACAGTCAGACGGGAGGAGAATGTGCCATGAAATGAGTTTGTGAAGCTAACCGTGGAGCTGAGGGTCGTTGCTGTGATACCTGATTATTGCATGTAGAGTCTATCCAGCTGGAGGCTCATCTACTGTCTGGCTCATTCAGCAGGATTCAAGTCTGGATGGGCCGCTTCCCAAATGGTGCTCTATTCCCTATACCGCACTTCTTATTACCACGGCCCATAGGATGCCTTTTGGGACGCAAACGACCTCTCTGCCACAACAACATTTAATTAACACGCGAGAACGAGGAAGAGGGGGCGGATGAGAGGAGGAGAGGAGAAGGATGAGGAAGAGAGGAGGAGGAGGAGAGGAGGAGGAGAGGAGGAGGAGGATGAGAGGAGGAGGAGAGTAGGAGAAGGAGGATGAGGATGAGGGGTGTTGTGAAGCACCAGGAAGAGGAGATGAAGGAGGAGGAAAATGGGAGAAAGAGGAGGAAGAGAGGAGGAAGAGAGGAGGAGGAGGATGAGAAGAGGAGAGGAGGAGGAGGAGAGGAGGTAGAGAGGAGGAAGAGAGGACGATGAGAGGAGGAGGAGGAGAGGAGGTAGAGAGGAGGAAGAGAGGACGATGAGAGGAGGAGGAGGAGGATGAGAGGAGGAAGAGAGGAGGAGAAGGAGGATGAGAGGAGGAAGAGAGGAGGAGAAGGATGAGAGGAGGAGGGGAGAAGGATGAGGAAGAGAGGAGGAGGAGGAGAGGAGGATGAGAGGAGGAGGAGAGTAGGAGAAGGAGGATGAGGATGAGGGGTGTTGTGAAGCACCAGGAAGAGGAGATGAAGGAGGAGGAAAATGGGAGAAAGAGGAGGAAGAGAGGAGGAAGAGAGGAGGAGGAGGATGAGAAGAGGAGAGGAGGAGGAGGAGGAGGAGAGGAGGTAGAGAGGAGGAAGAGAGGACGATGAGAGGAGGAGGAGGATGAGAAGAGGAGAGGAGGAGGAGGAGGAGGAGAGGACGATGAGAGGAGGAGGAGGAGAGGAGGTAGAGAGGAGGAAGAGAGGACGATGAGAGGAGGAGGAGGAGGATGAGAGGAGGAAGAGAGGAGGAGAAGGAGGATGAGAGGAGGAAGAGAGGAGGAGGAGGATGAGAGGAGGAGGAGGAGAGGAGGAAGAGAAGAGGATGAGAGGAGGAGGAGGAGAGGAGGAGGAGAGGAGGGAGAGGAGGAGGAGGAGGATGAGAGGAGGAGAGGAGGAGGAGGAGGAAGAGAGGAGGAGGAGGAGGAGGAGAGGAGGAGGAGAGGAGGAAGAGAAGAGGATGAGAGGAGGAGGAGGAGAGGAGGAGGAGAGGAGGGAGAGGAGGAGGAGAGGAGGAAGAGAGGAGGACGAGAGGACTAGGTTGGAGGAGGAGGAGGAAGAAGAGAGGAGGACGAGAGGACTAGGTTGGAGGAGGAGGAAGAGAGGAGGAAGAGAGGACAAGGTTGGAGGAGGAGGAAGCAGCAGTATATCTGTCTGTCTGATAGTATAATGGACCTGTGTGGTGGTATACAGCAGTATATCTGTCTGTCTGTCTGTCTGATAGTATAATGGACCTGTGTGGAGGTAGACAGCAGTATATCTGTCTGTCTGATAGTATAATGGACCTGTGTGGAGGTAGACAGCAGTATATCTGTCTGTCTGTCTGTCTGATAGTATAATGGACCTGTGTGGAGGTAGACAGCAGTATATCTGTCTGTCTGATAGTATAATGGACCTGTGTGGTGGTAGACAGCAGTATATCTGTCTGTCTGATAGTATAATGGACCTGTGTGGAGGTAGACAGCAGTATATCTGTCTGTCTGTCTGTCTGATAGTATAATGGACCTGTGTGGTGGTAGACAGCAGTATATCTGTCTGTCTGATAGTATAATGGACCTGTGTGGAGGTAGACAGCAGTATATCTGTCTGTCTGTCTGTCTGATAGTATAATGGACCTGTGTGGAGGTAGACAGCAGTATATCTGTCTGTCTGATAGTATAATGGACCTGTGTGGTGGTAGACAGCAGTATATCTGTCTGTCTGTCTGTCTGATAGTATAATGGACCTGTGTGGAGGTAGACAGCAGTATATCTGTCTGTCTCATAGTATAATGGACCTGTGTGGTGGTAGACAGCAGTATATCTGTCTGTCTGATAGTATAATGGACCTGTGTGGAGGTAGACAGCAGTATATCTGTCTGTCTGATAGTATAATGGACCTGTGTGGAGGTAGACAGCAGTATATCTGTCTGTCTGATAGTATAATGGACCTGTGTGGTGGTAGACAGCAGTATATCTGTCTGTCTGATAGTATAATGGACCTGTGTGGTGGTAGACAGCAGTATATCTGTCTGTCTGATAGTATAATGGACCTGTGTGGAGGTAGACAGCAGTATATCTGTCTGTCTGATAGTATAATGGACCTGTGTGGTGGTAGACAGCACTATATCTGTCTGTCTGATAGTATAATGGACCTGTGTTGAGGTAGACAGCAGTATATCTGTCTGTCTGATAGTATAATGGACCTGTGTGGTGGTAGACAGCAGTATATCTGTCTGTCTGTCTGTCTGATAGTATAATGGACCTGTGTGGAGGTAGACAGCAGTATGTCTGTCTGTCTGATAGTATAATGGACCTGTGTGGAGGTAGACAGCAGTATATCTGTCTGTCTGTCTGTCTGATAGTATAATGGACCTGTGTGGAGGTAGACAGCAGTATATCTGTCTGTCTGATAGTATAATGGACCTGTGTGGTGGTAGACAGCAGTATATCTGTCTGTCTGATAGTATAATGGACCTGTGTGGAGGTAGACAGCAGTATATCTGTCTGTCTGATAGTATAATGGACCTGTGTGGTGGTAGACAGCAGTATATCTGTCTGTCTGTCTGTCTGATAGTATAATGGACCTGTGTGGAGGTAGACAGCAGTATATCTGTCTGTCTGATAGTATAATGGACCTGTGTGGTGGTAGACAGCAGTATATCTGTCTGTCTGATAGTATAATGGACCTGTGTGGAGGTAGACAGCAGTATATCTGTCTGTCTGTCTGTCTGATAGTATAATGGACCTGTGTGGAGGTAGACAGCAGTATATCTGTCTGTCTGATAGTATAATGGACCTGTGTGGTGGTAGACAGCAGTATATCTGTCTGTCTGTCTGTCTGATAGTATAATGGACCTGTGTGGAGGTAGACAGCAGTATATCTGTCTGTCTGATAGTATAATGGACCTGTGTCGAGGTAGACAGCAGTATATCTGTCTGTCTGATAGTATAATGGACCTGTGTGGTGGTAGACAGCAGTATATCTGTCTGTCTGTCTGTCTGATAGTATAATGGACCTGTGTGGAGGTAGACAGCAGTATATCTGTCTGTCTGATAGTATAATGGACCTGTGTGGTGGTAGACAGCAGTATATCTGTCTGTCTGATAGTATAATGGACCTGTGTGGTGGTAGACAGCAGTATATCTGTCTGTCTGATAGTATAATGGACCTGTGTGGTGGTAGACAGCAGTATGTCTGTCTGTCTGATAGTATAATGGACCTGTGTGGTGGTAGACAGCAGTATATCTGTCTGTCTGATAGTATAATGGACCTGTGTGGTGGTAGACAGCAGTATATCTGTCTGTCTGATAGTATAATGGACCTGTGTGGTGGTAGACAGCAGTATGTCTGTCTGTCTGATAGTATAATGGACCTGTGTGGTGGTAGACAGCAGTATATCTGTCTGTCTGATAGTATAATGGACCTGTGTGGTGGTAGACAGCAGTATATCTGTCTGTCTGATAGTATAATGGACCTGTGTGGAGGTAGACAGCAGTATATCTGTCTGTCTGTCTGTCTGATAGTATAATGGACCTGTGTGGTGGTAGACAGCAGTATATCTGTCTGTCTGATAGTATAATGGACCTGTGTGGAGGTAGACAGCAGTATATCTGTCTGTCTGTCTGTCTGATAGTATAATGGACCTGTGTGGAGGTAGACAGCAGTATATCTGTCTGTCTGATAGTATAATGGACCTGTGTGGTGGTAGACAGCAGTATATCTGTCTGTCTGTCTGTCTGATAGTATAATGGACCTGTGTGGAGGTAGACAGCAGTATATCTGTCTGTCTCATAGTATAATGGACCTGTGTGGTGGTAGACAGCAGTATATCTGTCTGTCTGATAGTATAATGGACCTGTGTGGAGGTAGACAGCAGTATATCTGTCTGTCTGATAGTATAATGGACCTGTGTGGAGGTAGACAGCAGTATATCTGTCTGTCTGATAGTATAATGGACCTGTGTGGTGGTAGACAGCAGTATATCTGTCTGTCTGATAGTATAATGGACCTGTGTGGTGGTAGACAGCAGTATATCTGTCTGTCTGATAGTATAATGGACCTGTGTGGAGGTAGACAGCAGTATATCTGTCTGTCTGATAGTATAATGGACCTGTGTGGTGGTAGACAGCACTATATCTGTCTGTCTGATAGTATAATGGACCTGTGTTGAGGTAGACAGCAGTATATCTGTCTGTCTGATAGTATAATGGACCTGTGTGGTGGTAGACAGCAGTATATCTGTCTGTCTGTCTGTCTGATAGTATAATGGACCTGTGTGGAGGTAGACAGCAGTATGTCTGTCTGTCTGATAGTATAATGGACCTGTGTGGAGGTAGACAGCAGTATATCTGTCTGTCTGTCTGTCTGATAGTATAATGGACCTGTGTGGAGGTAGACAGCAGTATATCTGTCTGTCTGATAGTATAATGGACCTGTGTGGTGGTAGACAGCAGTATATCTGTCTGTCTGATAGTATAATGGACCTGTGTGGAGGTAGACAGCAGTATATCTGTCTGTCTGATAGTATAATGGACCTGTGTGGTGGTAGACAGCAGTATATCTGTCTGTCTGTCTGTCTGATAGTATAATGGACCTGTGTGGAGGTAGACAGCAGTATATCTGTCTGTCTGATAGTATAATGGACCTGTGTGGTGGTAGACAGCAGTATATCTGTCTGTCTGATAGTATAATGGACCTGTGTGGAGGTAGACAGCAGTATATCTGTCTGTCTGTCTGTCTGATAGTATAATGGACCTGTGTGGAGGTAGACAGCAGTATATCTGTCTGTCTGATAGTATAATGGACCTGTGTGGTGGTAGACAGCAGTATATCTGTCTGTCTGTCTGTCTGATAGTATAATGGACCTGTGTGGAGGTAGACAGCAGTATATCTGTCTGTCTGATAGTATAATGGACCTGTGTCGAGGTAGACAGCAGTATATCTGTCTGTCTGATAGTATAATGGACCTGTGTGGTGGTAGACAGCAGTATATCTGTCTGTCTGTCTGTCTGATAGTATAATGGACCTGTGTGGAGGTAGACAGCAGTATATCTGTCTGTCTGATAGTATAATGGACCTGTGTGGTGGTAGACAGCAGTATATCTGTCTGTCTGATAGTATAATGGACCTGTGTGGTGGTAGACAGCAGTATATCTGTCTGTCTGATAGTATAATGGACCTGTGTGGTGGTAGACAGCAGTATATCTGTCTGTCTGATAGTATAATGGACCTGTGTTGAGGTAGACAGCAGTATATCTGTCTGTCTGATAGTATAATGGACCTGTGTGGAGGTAGACAGCAGTATATCTGTCTGTCTGATAGTATAATGGACCTGTGTGGTGGTAGACAGCAGTATATCTGTCTGTCTGTCTGTCTGATAGTATAATGGACCTGTGTGGAGGTAGACAGCAGTATATCTGTCTGTCTGTCTGTCTGATAGTATAATGGACCTGTGTGGAGGTAGACAGCAGTATGTCTGTCTGTCTGATAGTATAATGGACCTGTGTGGAGGTAGACAGCAGTATATCTGTCTGTCTGTCTGTCTGATAGTATAATGGACCTGTGTGGAGGTAGACAGCAGTATATCTGTCTGTCTGATAGTATAATGGACCTGTGTGGTGGTAGACAGCAGTATATCTGTCTGTCTGATAGTATAATGGACCTGTGTGGAGGTAGACAGCAGTATATCTGTCTGTCTGATAGTATAATGGACCTGTGTGGTGGTAGACAGCAGTATATCTGTCTGTCTGATAGTATAATGGACCTGTGTGGTGGTAGACAGCAGTATATCTGTCTGTCTGATAGTATAATGGACCTGTGTGGTGGTAGACAGCAGTATATCTGTCTGTCTGATAGTATAATGGACCTGTGTGGAGGTAGACAGCAGTATATCTGTCTGTCTGTCTGTCTGATAGTATAATGGACCTGTGTGGAGGTAGACAGCAGTATATCTGTCTGTCTGATAGTATAATGGACCTGTGTGGTGGTAGACAGCAGTATATCTGTCTGTCTGTCTGTCTGATAGTATAATGGACCTGTGTGGAGGTAGACAGCAGTATATCTGTCTGTCTGATAGTATAATGGACCTGTGTTGAGGTAGACAGCAGTATATCTGTCTGTCTGATAGTATAATGGACCTGTGTGGTGGTAGACAGCAGTATATCTGTCTGTCTGATAGTATAATGGACCTGTGTGGTGGTAGACAGCAGTATATCTGTCTGTCTGATAGTATAATGGACCTGTGTGGAGGTAGACAGCAGTATATCTGTCTGTCTGATAGTATAATGGACCTGTGTGGTGGTAGACAGCAGTATATCTGTCTGTCTGTCTGATAGTATAATGGACCTGTGTGGAGGTAGACAGCAGTATATCTGTCTGTCTGTCTGATAGTATAATGGACCTGTGTGGAGGTAGACAGCAGTATACAGTGCCTTGCGAAAGTATTCGGCCCCCTTGAACTTTGCGACCTTTTGCCACATTTCAGGCTTCAAACATAAAGATCTAAAACTGTATTTTTTGTGAAGAATCAACAAGAAGTGGGACACAATCATGAAGTGGAACGACATTTATTGGATATTTCAAACTTTTTTAACAAATCAAAAACTGAAAAATTGGGCGTGCAAAATTATTCAGCCCCCTAAAGTTAATACTTTGTAGCGCCACCTTTTGCTGCGATTACAGCTGTAAGTCGCTTGGGGTATGTCTCTATCAGTTTTGCACATCGAGAGACTGACTGTCTGTCTGTCTGATAGTATAATGGACCTGTGTGGAGGTAGACAGCAGTATATCTGTCTGTCTGATAGTATAATTGACCTGTGTGGAGGTAAACCTGGTCAAGAACTACAGGAAATGTATGATCTCTGTAATTGCAAACAAAGGTTTATGTATCAAATATTAAGTTCTGCTTTTCTGATGTATCAAATACTTATACCATGCAATAAAATGCTAATTAATTACTTAAAAATCATATGTGATTTTCTGGATTTTTGTTTTAGATTCCGTCTCTCACAGTTGAAGTGTACCTATGATAAAAATTACAGACCTCTACATGCTTTGTAAGTAGGAAAACCTGCAAAATATACCACATCCCCATGAGGACAAACACTCCTTTAAACTTAGAGGTATAGGGTAAGAGTCAGGTTTAGGGTAAGAGTCTGGTTTAGGGTAAGAGTCAGGTTTAGGGTAAGAGTCAGGTTTAGGGTAAGAGTCAGGTTTAGGGTAAGAGTCAGGTTTAGGGTAAGTGTCAGGTTTAGGGTAAGAGTCTGGTTTAGGGTAAGAGTCAGGTTTAGGGTAAGAGTCAGGTTTAGGGTAAGAGTCTGGTTTAGGGTAAGAGTCAGGTTTAGGGTAAGAGTCAGGTTTAGGGTAAGAGTCAGGTTTAGGGTAAGAGTCTGGTTTAGGGTAAGAGTCAGGTTTAGGGTAAGAGTCTGGTTTAGGGTAAGAGTCAGGTTTAGGGTAAGAGTCTGGTTTAGGGTAAGAGTCAGGTTTAGGGTAAGAGTCAGGTTTAGGGTAAGAGTCAGGTTTAGGGTAAGAGTCAGGTTTAGGGTAAGAGTCAGGTTTAGGGTAAGAGTCAGGTTTAGGGTAAGAGTCAGGTTTAGGGTAAGAGTCAGGTTTAGGGTAAGAGTCAGGTTTAGGGTAAGAGTCTGGTTTAGGGTAAGAGTCAGGTTTAGGGTAAGAGTCTGGTTTAGGGTAAGAGTCAGGTTTAGGGTAAGAGTCAGGTTTAGGGTAAGAGTCAGGTTTAGGGTAAGAGTCTGGTTTAGGGTAAGAGTCAGGTTTAGGGTAAGAGTCAGGTTTAGGGTAAGAGTCAGGTTTAGGGTAAGAGTCAGGTTTAGGGTAAAGGGTTAGTGTGTGGTGTGTGTGT